>NC_060286.1:11035314-11128652 GCF_021613505.1 Equus quagga
AGCAGGAAGGCCCAGAGTAGGAGCAGCCCATGCAGAGTCCAGGGTGCTGGCTGAGTGCGGAGGCAGCCATGGAGGGGCAGGCCTCCTTCCCCGTGAAGCTGGGTACCTGAGGGTTACTGCTTGTCAATTTGGTCTTCCCCTGTTTAACCTGAGGGGTAACTCAAGGGTCACAAGGATTTATGAGCTTGTTTTACAGAGGAAAGAGAATGCCTCCAAGGATCACCAGATAACCAACCCCCAGCTGCTGTTGACGCCCAGAAGTCAGATTGCCCAGGGGCTTATTGGGAGTGAAAGAAACACGGATTACCCCTTTGTTTCTCGAAACTCCTCCTGCCACACCCCTTAGCTCTATAAAACCCTTGCTTTCTTCTCTTGCGGATTTGAGAGAACCCATGCTTCCGCCTTCTTGTCTTGGCTGATTCAAATAAAGCTTTCTTCATCTCCAAGCACCAATGTCTCAGCGTTGGGCTTATTGTGCATTGGGCGTGCCAATTTGAGAATCAAGAAGTTCTAAGAGATTTGGTAACACCTGTCCCTCATGACCCCAGTACCACCACCCACCAACATGGTGAATGGGTCCCTGCAGGAGGCTTAAGAAGGCAGAGACCTTACCCAATCCCTCCCCTGTCCTTGGCCTCCCCCACTGCCTCTGCACAATGCTCTCCCGCCAGCTCCTCACACTTTGGACGCAGAGGTGCCAGTGGGGACAGCACAGGCACTTAGATTGATTCTATACTCTCTCTCCTTTCCACTAAGCTGTCCAGGACCTGCTCTCCTCTGGGTCCTAAACTCCCTCCTGCCCCGGGAACAAGAGAGAACAAGGAGCTGGAAGTGGAGGAAGACATTCTTCTGTGGTTCTTACTCTCTGGTCCTATCCTCTACTAGCAGCCTGGCCAGGTTGTGCCCCAGGAGTGGCAGCATCCTGCTGGTCAGTGACTCTTGCTGTGAAACAAGCTTCAGGGCACTGAGTTTTGTTGGGGAGACAGCAATCAATGACCCCGAGGGGGAAGGAGATTGCTCAGGGCCATCCTTGTAGGGCTGGGACATGTGCTTCAGAGACTGCTTGGGAGAGGATTGCACAGGATGCTCTGAGCTGGGACTGAGTTTTGGCTTGGTGACCTTTGAAATCTTTGTGAAGAGAATAGAAGACACATATGGCAAATCAACAGTAAACCCAGATTTTAAAGCATCCATAAGTGAACCTTGGGTTTTGTAAGAGGCAAGACTTGGACACAGCTTTAGGGCAGATGGTTACTTACTTCTGGGAAAACCAATGTAATAGCCCATTTAATTATGCAAGTGTAGGGATATATTAGCTGGAAGAGGGAAGTGCTCTGGGTGGTAAAGTGAATGAATGTATCTATGTTGGAGTCTGATACAGGTCTCCGCTATGCTTCCTTAGGAAAAACTGCAAGGGATTTATGGATACCCTGGGCACAAGCAACACAGAGTTGGGGAGATTATGTGCAGGGCTGAGCCCTACAGGCTGCTCTGGTAACTCTGGGGGTGACCCCCTTGGCCAGGACGTTGGCATCCCCATGATGGGCACCATTAGCAATGAAGTCCTCCACACGTTAATTAACTGTTCCTATGGTGTAGATGGCACACATACCATGCTGAAATTTTAAAGTAAATGGTAGCAACATAACACAAATCAAGGCTGACCCAGAAGTTTGGTAGGAATTGTAGGTTATCTGGCACCCAGTGAATACTTGTGCTTCTCTTGGGTAGCTAAACATCAAACTTCCCCATGAACTTGCAGTTGAACCCTCTTGGGAGACAGCACCAGGTGTACGGGCTCACATACTCCTGAATCCCTTGGTCATGGGTGGACTGCCTCCAGGTCAGGCTTGGCAAACTTGATAATGCCAGGTCATTAGAAAAAGAGTTTCCTAAAAGCAGGAGACCACTGCTGCATCCCCTTGCTCTTTATTTGGAAAGAAGCATAGTATTTCACAGAAAGTCAGCAGATAAATGCTGAATGACAGCTTTACCCTGCTCTTATGTCTGTATTACATGTGTCATATTCCCAAAGGTGCTAGATCTACCTAAAAACAGCCCAGGAATTGGATCCAAGAGCAGGGGATGCCGATCTTCACCACCTTTGGTATAATTTTCAAATGTAAAGAGGCTCAGTGCCCTTTAGCAACTAGAGTTACATGATTCAGTTTTCTCCCTTTTGAAATTGAGCTGCTTTTTAGTCAGAAAGAAGTTATTTAAAACCTTAGCATTATTAATGCAGGAAGGGACTACAAGGAACATTTGGTCCAAGTTCCCCATTTAACAGATGAGGTAACAAAGACCAAGAGAGAGAGCTTACTAGCTACATCGCAGGCACGCTGACCAGTCTGAGAGCACCTTCCTTCAGTATGAGATCTAGTCCCTACTGAGATGAGATGGTGGGGGATACTGAAACTGATTCTTCAAAGTAAGTATGTAGTCTATATATTAGCAGTAACCACTCAGAAAATGCAATGGGAAAAATACCTCACTTAGAGTAGCAGCAAAAATGGTAAGATTCTCTAGGTAGATTTCTTCTTCACATCATCCACAAAAATAAATTCTGAATGCATTAAAGATCTAAATGTGAAAAAAAAACCAAAATGATAAAAGTGCTAGAAGAAAAGATATGAGAATATTTTTATTATTGCTTATGATTGTTGGGTAGGAATGAATGACTTGCTTCTTGCTTCTCAGCAAGACATAGAACTCAAAATCATAAATGAAAAGATCTACAGACATGACTGAATAAAAATTTAAAACCACTGTAAATAAAGGCAAATCAAAAGCAACAGATTAAGAGAAAACATTTGCAGCCTATATAACAAGCAAAGGGTTCATATTCATAACATATGAATATATGTAAAAATATAATATATAAAATTTCAACAAATAAATACAAATAATTCAGTGGTTAATCACATTGAATGGTTAATCACATAAGAAATACAAATCATCGCTGAGCATATGAACAAATGGTTTCAGGAAAATAGATTTTAGTTGTGGTTTTCAGACCGCACTCAGTTTCAGAAGCACCCAGATAAGAGTATTAAATCATAAGCAAGGGAAGTTCCCAGGGAAATGGGCTATCCAGAAAACTGGAAAGGCTGGCAGCACTATTGTTCAGAGAGACCTGGCCTTTTTAAGTTTGTTTCAAGAACCGGGAGAGCTCAGGTTTGATAAACCTTCTCTTAGACAGAAATATGGCTTGTGTGTGTAATGGTGACAAAATTCCTGAGTATAGTAGGGTTAGGGTATAATCAAACTAGAATTTTTTCACTTCTGGCATAACTCCCCTTGTAGGCATCGTGTGCCTGCACCACCCCAAGTCCTGGGGACAGGGCAGGCTGCACTGAGACATCCACCTTTGCTCCGTGTGGCCACCCCACTGCTCACAAGATTTTATAGCACTGGCTAATTAAATCCAGACTTTTAATTTTTTCCACATGGGGTATGTGTGTTTTGTGTGTATTTTTCCCATCAACTGGTAACTACCTGAAATGCTGCAGTATTTATCCTAATTAATCTAAGAAATGCAGATTAAAATATTATACATCTATTTTTGTCTAACTAAGAAAAAATTAAAACACCTATAGTATCCAGTGTTGGCAAGAGGTGGGATAAAGTATAATTGCTGCCAATCCTCCTCTTTTTGCTGGAGAAGACTGGCCCTGAGCTAACATCCATGCCCATCTTCCTCATCTTCCTCTACTTTATACGTGGGATGCCTACCACAGGAATGTGCGAACTTAACTGCTGCGCCACTGAGCTGGCCCAGAAAATGATTTTAAAAACTGGAGCATATCCATGCTATCTTAGTTTACATTCTTCTGGAAGCAGATCTTTTGATTAGGATTCAAGTGCAAGATGTTTGGGAAGTGTAAGTAGGGAGATGGGCAGTGATGCAGGGAAGGGCAGATGCCAATAAAGGGTGTGTTATTAAGCTGGCACCATGGTGAGTGACTAGAGTTTAATCTTTCAGGGAAACTCAGAAGACAGTGCAAAGCATATGCCTTAGAATTAGCCTAGATAAGGGGCCAGGGAGCTGGGGCATTTATACTCTTACAACTTTTAGTCCTTGTTAAAGACTGTCTCCCAGAGGGACATTAATTCCCAAGTACTTCCAGCCAACCATCCATGGACAAATTGATTTCAGTGACTGGAGGGAACTATCCAGCAAAGAAGGGGGTACCGGCAATTGGAATTCAGGCTGCTATGTGTGGAAATGATAAGGGTTTCTGAATGAAACTGAGAGTGAAGGAGTTAAAGTTTCCCTGGATTAAGATGAAACCATGCCACAAGGTTAACGTGTGAAACAAAGTAACCAAAGTTTCTGAGCCTGCTTTGCAGAACAGGAGGACCGCTAATAAACAGAGTAGATTGTTGACAGTGCCGCTCCCCCAACCCCGCCTTATTAAGCATCCGGCAGGAGCATTGAGAAGTTCAAACGACCGATTGTAAACTTTACACGTCACAGACTAGAAATCCACCGCATGCAACACATAGAACCCCCTCAAATTTGCACATGCGGCCCATGAAGAAATAAGAAAGACAGTTGCCCCTGCACAGAGGACTCTTAGAACTTCAGCTGCCAAGCCCACATGTTCCCTGTCTGCATCTTATTCTCATAATATGCTTTGGAAAAACACTCAGAACTGCATGTAGGCAAGCTAATCTGTATCTGTAGCCGGTAGAAAGAATAACTTGTTAGCAGAAAATTTATGTCCTCTGCCCAAAACTGTTTTTTTCTGTCCTAGATAAGGAAGTAACTGATGTTTTCTTAGATTCCACAGGAACGTCAGGTTCAGCACATCTGGAACTTTTTGTCTATGGAGAGGGGCCCAATGGTCTGCAGTCATCCATCAGCTGACACTCCTGAGAGCCCTCCCCAGTGCCATTTGCCTTATATAAGTTGTTTCCAAATCAGTTCCCCTTTAAGATGGATTTTTTTCTGGATGATAGTCCACCATCTTCCAATCAGCCAGCTCATCACTTAATAAAGTTCTTTCACTACCACCATCTGCTTGGCCTTTCATCTTGCGGTGAGCAGATCGAGCCCTTGGTCAGTGACACGAAGGGATGTGAGTAGAGCACTGATGGTGACTGCTACACATGCTGACAAATACAAAGGAGCCATTCAGAAGAACGAGGCAAACCAAGGAGCAAATAAATGTACTGTATGCTCCCACTTTGTAATAAACATACGTATCACATAGTCCACGGTGATCACCTCTAAAGACAGCAGAGTGGAATAAAGGATGGATTTTAATTTTTTATTTTATACCTTTCTGTTTTTTTGTTCACTTGCTTGTTTTACAACAAGCCTATAGAATACTATTAAAATTAAAAGAAAGAAGGGGGCTGGCCCCATGGCCGAGTGGTTAAGTTTGTGCGCTCCGCTGCAGGCGGCCCAGTGTTTCGTTGGTTCGAATCCTGGGCGCGGACATGGCACTGCTCATCAAACCACGCTGAGGCAGCGTCCCACATGCCACAACTAGAAGGACACACAACGAAGAATATACAACTACGTACCGGGGTGAGGGTTGGGGGAGAAAAAGGAAAAAAATAAAATCTTTAAAAAAAAAAAATTAAAAGAAACAAGGGGGGAAATGAGGAAACTCATTCATGAAGAAATAAAGAAAAGATGAAGAAACTGGAAAAGACTATATAGGTAGGACTGTGCAATACATTCATTAATTCAGACATTCAGCACATTTTTCTCAAATGCCTTCTGTGTAGCAGGCTCCATAGTGGATGCTGGCTAACGTGGCCAGTAAATACTTTGCCAACTGATGTGCTAAACTCACTGATCCAGGAGTCGCCTCTCAGGAGTTCGTGGCATCAGTAGAAAGTTAGTTATTTTTTCCTTGAAACGTCCATGCCTTTCCCAAAGCTTCTGAAGCTAAATATTTATGCTTTTGCAGGGTTTCTAGAGTTGGTCCAGTTACAAGCGGGAGAACACAGAGCTTCAGAATATGTGTGGATGTGCTTTAAAAAGTTAAAAGCAAATCCATAGTAAACTGTGATTTTTTCTTATGTATCCTGAACAGAAGTGAGGTGTTGATTGACCAATACACAGGGTGGTGGCTTGAGAATTTTATCCACTTGAGAATTTTAACTGTATTCTCCAGGTACATGACTCTTGTGCTAAGTGGTTATGATACTGGAGTTAGCAAACTCTTTTCTGAAAAAAAGACAGTATCTCCTTTCCCTAAAATCAGAGATGTGAACTCTATGGAAAAGGAGAATATACATAGAGAGGCCCTTTTAGCTCCCAAACATTAACCTCCACGACTTTTGTCACTTCTTCTCTAAAACCTTAAGAACCATTGAAGAGACGGCATCAGTGTGACCTTGGGTGAATTGCTTCAACCTCTTTGCTTTTTGGCTTCCTCATTTGAAAGGTGGGGATATTAGTAGACATTAGTAGATATTAGTAGACATTAGTAGATGTTAGAGGACCAAAGGAGGAAAGTGGAGGGCACAGAGCAGACCACAGAACAGGTGCTCAATTAATGTTAGTCTCTGTCCTTTCTCCCTGGCAAGACCTCTCGCCCTCCCCAACCCACCCCCAACCTTAGTGAAAAACTGTATAAAAGTAGCTGGTGAATGAATATTGTCCCATCTTCTGATGAGATCTCTGTGGCAGGCAGACTCTAAGGTGACCTGCAATGATTTCCAGTCTCCTTGTGCCCAGACCTTTGTGTAATACCCTTTGCTTGAACCACAGGTAGAGCCTGTGACTTACAAAGGTAAAGGGATGTCACTCCCTTGATTTGGTTACATTATGTGACAAAGTGAAGGGATTTACAATGTAATTAAGGTCCACAGTCAGTTGATTTTGAGTTAATAAAAAGGGAGATTATCCTGGGTGGCTTGATTCAATCAGATGAAAGCCCTTTAAAGAAGGCCTGAGCCCTCCCTGAAGTCAGAAAACTCTCTCTCCATTGGTGGCTTTGAAGAAGTAAGCTGCCTGGGGGCTGCCCAGTGGTGTGGTGGTTATGTTCATGTGCTCTGCTTCTGTGGCCTGAGGTTCACAGGTTTGGATCCCAGATGCAGACATAGCACCACTTGTCAAGCCATGCTGTGGCAGAATCCCACATAAAATAGAGGGAGATTGGCACAGATGTTAGCTCAGGGCCAATCTTCCTCATACACACACAAAAAGTAAGCTGCCATGTGGTGGCAGGGTCAACAGAAAGGTCCACATGGCAAGGAGCTGCAGGTGGCCTCTAGGAGGCCAACAGCCAACAAGGAAACAGGGACTTCAGTCCTACAGCTGCCAAGAGATAAATTCTACCAACAACCTGAGGGAGCTTGGAAGTGGATCTTTCCCCAGTCAAGCTTCTGATGAGGCTGCAGCCCCAGCCAACACCCATATTTCAGCCTGGTGAGACCCTGAAGCAGAGAACCTGACTAAGCCAGCCCTGAATTCCTGAGCCACAGGAATTGTGAAATAACAACTGTGTATTGTTTTAAGCTGTCGATTTTGTGCTAACTTGTTCTGCAGCAGTAAACCACTAATACAATCTCCCTCTAGCTCTTCTGCTTTATACTGAGATGATAATAAAGAGAATAAGGAGGATGATAAAGATAATGAAGGAATAGGTGGAGGAGGAGGGAAAGGAAGAGAAACATGAAACATTCATTGGACACTTATTATATATCAGGCACATTAGTCATGGTCCTGAAACGAGATAAATGAGAAACTCAAGTGGTGAAATAGAGAGAATCTAACAAAGAGAGCATATGCAGAAGTGTGCATAAGGTTAGGGTGTCCAACAAGGGATGCTGAGGCCATTAGCATCTCTAGGTGTGAGGAGGTAAGGGGAGAAAGCAGAGTTAACGAAACCCTTAGAGAGAGTTTAGGTACAAGAGAGGGCTGCCTGATGGGAGCTGGGGATGGAGGTAGAGGTATGCAGCCTCTTTGAACCGGTGATCAGCATTGGGGAAGTCAGGGGAATAAATACTCTGAGCTCTTACTCCTCTGAGCAGCCAGTCTTCTGCTAGTATCTTCTGTCAGCTGAATCCAACCAGAAGCCAGAGGGTAAAGGACACAGGGTGATACCATCTTAGAGGTCAATTTCTAGGTCACAGAGCAGGGATGAAGAAAGGGATGGAGAATGGAACTGGAAGGACAAATGGAGAATAATAAACCTTCGTGGACTAGCTCGTTGATTTTCACGACTTTTGGTACATGAGGACTAAAGCACAGAGATGATACATAACTTGCCCAGGGTAAGGTAACTAGTAGGTGGTAGAACAAGGGTTGGAACCTAGGCATGCCTAGCCCCAGAACCTGGACTCTTGACCACTACAGATAGAGTCTTCAGGACCCTTTGAGTCTGCTGTCTTTCTATTCTGGGCTTTCCTTTGAAGCCAGGAAATCCCTTCCGCTCTCAGCAGCAGTAAAGCCCTGGGTGTCTCTTTCTTCACAGTGGCCACCTTCATTTCATCAAAGCCAAGTGCTAGCATCTTGCTTGTAGGTGACAAGAACAGGCCCTCCATGATCAACATGTGTGACCAGATGAGAGAAAAGAAACAAACCTTTTCTTATGAGATATCCAGCCTCGCTGTTCATGACCAACAAGATCCAAAAACTCTCTGATGTTTTAAGAACAACAAGTCAAAGTCTTTGACATTTCCTCCCAGTAATCCCAAACTACTTCAAAGTGTTTGTTCACACCGGGCAGGAGGTGGGAGAGGGAGCTTGAAAGCCAGCTGGAGAGATTTGCAGCCTTCATTTTCATTGGCAAAGCGTCCCCCTCAGCAGAGGTGATGAATGCAGCTGTTTCAGGAGCAAGGATGTGGACGTGAGCCTGGCTCAGCTCTAAGTGACTGCCTAGAGTCCCCAACACTATCAAGAAGAAAGGCAATGAAAGTTAGAAAGAACATCTCTCAGTATTGCTCATAAACCTGCCAAATGTTAGATTAGCTTCTTTATAGGACCACAGCCCACTTTCTTCCAGAAGGTGTCTGGTAGAACAGGAAGGATATAGGATTTGGGAGGACAGAGGGCTTGGTTCTGGGCCCAGCTTAGCCACATATTAGCGGGGTAATGTTGGGCAAGTCATTCATTCAGTAAACATTTATTGAGGGCTTTATCCTTGAGAGTTACAAAGATGAAAGACAGCTTGCGCCCTCAGGGAGCACACCGAAAATCGAATAGAAGATGATATATAAGCAAATAGCTATATCACAGTGTGATAAATGCTAGATAGGGGTCCCATGCGGGGGAGCCTAGAGGAGGGGTACCTTGCTCAGCCTGGAGGGGGTGGTCTCTAACCTCTCTGAGTTTCCGTCCCTCGGCTGTGCAATAGGGAAGTTCTATGTATTAGTGAGAGGAGGCACCTTGCCTCCCAAATGAAGCTCTTCCAGTGACTTATACCCGTCTCTCTGTTTGGGAGTAGGAAAGAAAGCTTCCCATGCCCACCTTCCCTCGGCTCAGGACGCTCATGAGAAAGAGCTCTTTGCTCTCCCTGCTGCTGCCTCAGTTTCCCATACACAGTTATGTCCTTTCCTGGCTATCCATACGATCCAGATGTACTCTCTACGTAAACGTGCTAAACTGAGAGGGATAAGACGTACTGGATTGGCAGAAGCAGAAGCAGAAGCTGCTGGACAAAGGGAGTCAAAACTCAGCTGAGACGAGAAAAAGAATGAGGAGAAGAGGGGAGAGTCAAAAGAAGGGAACCAGAAAAGCTGGAGGCAGATAGTTCCTGCAAGAATCCCAGGAGCGGGGCTGGCTCCGTGGCCGAGTGGTTGAGTTCGTGCGCTCCGCTGCGGCGGCCCAGGGTTCGGATCCTGGGTGCGGACATGGCACCGCTCGTCAGGCCACGTTGAGGCGGCGTCCCACATCCCACAACTAGAAGGACCTTCAACTACGATATACAGCTATGTACCGGGGGCGGGGGGGGGGGAAAAAAGGGAGGGAAAAAAAAAAAAAAAAAAGGAAGGCTGGCAACAGTTGTTAGCCTAGGTGCCAATTTAAAAAAAAAAAAAAAAAGAATCCCAGGAGCCTGACTGTGCCGGGACAGGAACAGAAGAAATGCTTTGATGGCTCTAGAAGTTGAGGACTGTTCGACTCTTCTTGAGGAGAAAGAAAAGCCAGCAAAACTCTCTTTTTAGCAGCCAGATTAGTTTAGTGAAAGCCCTGTCTTCTAAGGAGGTAAAATCAAGATGAAATAAGGACGTGAACACAGACTTCTTGAATGGTTAGGGAGATGATGCCACTGCTTGCAAAGGCTTATGCTGGCCTTCAAAGGCAAATCTAAAACTCTGCCTTTTTCATTCATTAATGCCCCCGTTATTCATTCATTTAGTGCTGGGCACTCACGGGAATACAAAGTTGTACAAGACTCAGCTCCTGCCTTCGATTTTCTTCTAGCAAACGTCTACTGAGCATCCACCATGTGCTGGCACTGGACTCTATCCTAGAATTCCGAAACAAATGGAGCGGAATTTCTCACCTCAAGGAGCTTACAGTCTAGTCAATTTTCCAATAAAATGTCTTTGTACTTTTGGAATATTCTAAACCCTGGCTTGAACAGATATTATATATTTTTCTTTCCTGTTGATTCTGTCGCTTCTCTGGCCCTTGGGAGAATAAATCCTCTGGATTTATTCTAAAAGCTTGCCAGTTCCACTGAGCTCAGTTTTTTGTGACTGAGAGAGGAAAAAAAACGTTCTGTTTCCCTCTCTGTCCCCAGCAGGTCTAACAGTGTACCTGACTGGATCAGGAACAGTGGTACACACTGAGGCATTTTTCTGGCTTTCTAAAAAGCTCAGTTCAACCCCCAATTTCCCACCTTTCTCTTCCACCTGCCTTGTTTAATAATTAAGCTATTTAATAAATGCTTTCAATGAGGAGGGCGGGGAGGAAGATGGTGTTTGTTAGGACTTACAAGTCCCTGGGGAAATAGCAGCTTCCCCTGCCAGTCATCATGTTCTAGGTTGTTCCCCAGGCAACTGCTGAGTGAAAGGCCAGAGGCCTTTCCTGCATCAGGGCATCATGACTGACCTTGGGTCATGATGTCCCCAAGAGCCCTGCAAGGATCCAGGTTTGGCTCCTGTCTCTTAGCCTCTTTATTGTTCCTGCTCTTAATTTACCTTCCATTTTATTTATTTGGAGCTTTTGCTAACAGCAGATGACCACTGCTTTTCAAGGATACCCTGGGTTTGGAAGGTAGAGAGCGGATCAGACCGAGTGTAGGTAAGAAGAAAAACCCAGGCCAGCTTATGATAATGGCAAAGCCAGGAGGCCTCACTGGAGGAGCTTGTTTCCGTAGAAGGGCACTCAAGGCATGGACTTTAGGAAAAGAAATGATGAGTACCTACAGCTGACAAAAGAGAGACGGAGACAGGCAGACAGAGGAAGAGAGAGAGAGAGAGAGTGAGAGAGAGATTGCTTCATACCAAGAGGCTACAAAGCTTGGGGAAAAGAGCACTGGTTTTTGAGTCATAGAGAAGTGGGTTCAGATTACAGCTCCACCATTTACTGGGTATATGATCTTAGGCAAGTCACTTAACCTTCTCTAGCCTCAATTTCCTCATCTATAAAATGGAGCTAATAATAACCATCTTGCATAGTCATTGTGAGAACTAGTAATAAGATATGTCAATTTACTAGCAAACAACAGGCACTCAATAAGTGATAGCTGTAGTTATTTACTGAGTACCCTTTATGCACTAAACACTTAGCTAGTTTTGGGGGATATGTGTAGACTTCTGGGGTTGCCTGGCAATGGGCTAGCTCCCTCTTTCTCTACTAAAATGGAGCTGGCTGTACCTAACCTCAACTTCCTGTGGGACCAGGAGACCTCAAAGCCTCTAGCTGGGTATTTCAAGAACTTCCCTAAGCAGTGGGTCCCTAAGCACATATTACTTAGTGTTTGAATCCCAAAATATTAGCTCCCCCAGCAAAGCCCCTCTCAAGCTGACCTATAAAAAGGAAGAGCAACAAGGGGTTCCTCCTCAGGAGCTTTGCCTTATGGTGCATCCAGCTGCACCCCAACCCGACCCCACTCTCTGCAGGGAGAGTGGGGACCTGTGTACCTGCCCCTTTCGTGAGTTTCACCTGCACGAGTGATGCTACTAGTACTGAGTCCTTTGCCAGAGTAGAGAGGCAGCCGCTCTTTAAAAAACAACAACTTTAATGCAGTATGATAAATGCTATGATAGAGTTATTTCATGTGGTCCTATTGGGGTTCAGAGGAGAGGCATCTAATTGCCTTTTGGAGCAGGTGCCAATTGAGCTAAACTTTGAAGGAAGAGTTGGCTGAGCAGATGTGGGGGTGTTCCTGGGGAGGGACATTCCACTCAAAGGGAGTAGCATAAGCAAAGCATGGAGGCAAAAGAGGAACTCAAAGGAATTGTTTGCTCGGAGTTGCATGGGTACTGTTGCGACAGGAGATGATGCTGGAAAGGTAGGCAAGTCTTTGAGAGTTGTGCTGAGAAATTGGAATTTATCTTGGACGTAATGGAGAGTCGCCCAAATACTTGAGGCAGATGTGTATTTTAGAAAGATCAGTTTACAAGCTGTGTGGAGCCTGATTTTGGAGGAGCGAGACTAGAGGCAGTTGCAACAACCCAAGCAAGATATGGTGGTTGCATGAACAACGGTGGAGCAATGGGAGTAGAGGAGAGAAGATTTGAGAGAGAGAATTATAGACATAACATGTCAGGACTAAAAGAGAATTTAGTAATCTTTAGCTCTTCTTTCTTTACAGCTGAGAAAATTCAGCACCAAAGAGACTGCACAACTTCTTGCAAATTGAAACTCCTCACACAAAAACCCTTCTTTTTCGAAGGAATTTCCTAGCTTCCTAGATGGTTAGGAAGACCTGTCATGTTTTTCAAGGTCCTCTTCTCTAGGTATGGTATTCTTGGTCTTCAGAAGTGTAAGGGTGGGGTAGGCATGGGGGACTTCTAATAAAGATTAAATTAGAAAAGGGAAGGGAGGCAATTGTGGGAGTCTCATGCCTTCCCCTAATGGTCTCTCAAAGCATCCTTCAGTTTAGAGGGATGTGGGGTTTACCTGCAGAAACACAACCTCTAGGGTGTTGGTTTGTTTGTAGAAGGATTGACAAACAGTGTTATTTCCTGGCAGATAAAACACACCCAAGTTATTCATGCCTGTGAATGCCCAGGAGTAACACTACAATGTACACAGAGAGGCAGAAATTTGATCTGATGCAGTCAATGTGGGATACCAGCAAAGTCTAATTGGTCACTTGGGGTGTTACCTAGCTCTGACAACCAACAATTCAGCATCATTTCTACAGAATGTCACTTGAGATGTGTATATGAAATAATCCTGTGATACAGGTATTATTGGTCATATTTAACAGAGGGGGAAACTGAAGCCCAGAGAGCTTAAGAGCACAGCCATGGTCACAAGCAAGCAAGGAGCCGTGCTGAGGTTCAAACTCAGAAGTGCCTGATTCGAATTCCCTATTCTTCCCACTACACCTGACCACCTCCTCAGAAGTTGGGACAAGAGTTGCCATCAATTCCTATTTTAGCCCTAACACGTGCAAGCCCATGGCTGGATGATTAGTTGGTCAGAGGTGGTATGTACAGTCTTACACTTTTGATCCTCTGACTCAGACATGGACAGGACCACCCACGGATGAGACTGGGTTGTTCTCAGGAACAGAAGATGTCTTTCTTCAATGACACGGCTATCATGCTAGCCCTCGGCAAGCATAGGGTTTGCACGGGGACATGGGGACAAAGCAACTAGAGTGGGGTCCTTGTTTTCCTATCGAGTCCTCGCTTGTAAGGCCTGTCTTCCACATGCAGCACAACCTAGACCTTTAACAACACAACAACCACCTCTCCTCCCTTAAGTGAGAGTGAGAAAAAGAAATGCTAACACCAGTCAGTTTTTTTCTTTCTTTTTCTTCCCCAGATTATTTATTTATTTGTTATTAAGGTATAATTGATATATGACATTATATTGGTTTCAAGTGTACAAGATAATGATTTAATATTTGTATACATTGCAAAATGATCACCATGATAAGCTTTTTAAAAAAATATACCTTATTATGTTTTAATTATTGAATATTATGTAATATAAATATTATAAATATATGAAGCAAATATTATAAAAATCATATTATAAAAGTATACCTATGTGTATATAAACATTTGAATGTGTACACATATACATATATCTATATATTTGTGTATATGTGTGTAGATACATAAATAAAGCTATCTCTTGTGTATCTATATAGCCATACCCATGTTTCTTTTGCACGAGTGGGTTCACATTGTACAAAGTATCTAGCAATTTACTTTTTTTCAGTTATCAAATAAATGGAAGTTCTTTGTAAGATTATACTGATGGTTTCCCAGACTGAAACAAGTCTGGAGAACTTCAGGAACCTCTGTGATTTCCTGACGCCTCATGACAGTCACTCATCTTGATAAGGCTTGTGTGCAACTGGATTAGATAAGATCGTGTATCTGAGATCACTTTACAAATGGCAAGTGCTGGACTAACATTAGCTATCTAAATCTCACGTGGGGCATGAAGACTACATTTATTTATTTCTTTATTGTGATTAATTTACGTTTTTATTTTTATTGAGATAACATTGATTTATAACATTGTATAAATTCAGGTGTACATTATTATATTTGGCCAACTGTATGGACTGCATTGTGTTTCCCACGAAAAGTCTAGTGGCCGTCCATCACCATACACATGTGCCCCTTTACCCCTTTTGCCGTCCCCCAACTCCTCTCCCCTGTTGGTAACCACCAGTCTGTTTTCTGTGTCTGTGTGTTTTATGTTTATCTTCCACGTATGAGTGTAGTCATGCAGTATTTGTCTTTCTTCATCTGATTTATTTCGCTTTGCATAATACACTCGAGGTCCATCCATGTCGTCACAGATGGCAAGATTTCGTCTTTTTTTACGAGGACGACATTTATACAGCAGTGGATTGGATGATTCTCATAATGCTTTTGGGCAATAGCTAGGGGGAAACGTTTGCACCTTGCATGGGGGAAGAGCAAACACTGCGGCTGGTACCACCGTTGGCCCTGCCTGCTGTCAAGAGCTTACCAAGGAAGGCGCCATCGAAGCCACGTGTGCCTTGCCTCTGGCTGCCTCTGTCCCCCTAACCACCCAGGTGATTAACCCGAGGAGATTTCCTAACCACATCTGTGTCACCAAACCACAAGACTGTAGCCACAATGGGCACAGGGATTGCTCCCCTCTTCTCCCAGGAGCCCGGAATCTGAGAGCAGCCCTTGCTGCCACATAAGGAGGTTGACTCGGTGGAGAAGCTGTGGGCAAGTGTAGCCTCTTCTCAGCTCCTTAGAACAACCCTAAAAGACTCAAAATCTCTTTTGGGTTCAATTTAACATTTTACTTCTCTTTGCTTCCAGCTGACAGCTTGAGAAAAACCAAATTGGTGGTTGGCCAGTTGGGTTTTTTTTAAACTAATAACAAGCCCGGCTTAGAACTATTCAACCCTTCTTCAGCTCCCAGTACTGTGTATCTATAGATAAACAGGCATATATATTATCTACTTTTGTTTACTTCTCGCCAAATGGAAGTCCATTAATTTCCCAATATATTTTACAGAATGACTTGCCTTTTGCCAGCATTGGGAGGATATATTAATCCTAGTCTCAAAATGTTTGAGTTAGAAAATAATGGGAAATAGAAGGACTGAGATGACTCATTTATCTCAGATGTTCACCCTAAACTACTTCAGAAATGCCAGCAATGAATTAAATCCAGGATTCTAGAGAAATGACCTAAATCACACTTCACCAGAGAGACTCTTTAGTTCCTTAGCAAAAATTGCACTTTATATCCGGAATGGAGGAGCTCAACAATGGCTTGAGTCAAGTAGCATGAACTTAGCTCCAACCAGTCTGGGAAAAAGAACTGGTATTGTCTCTGTATTGGCAGAAACTGCTTTAGAAGATGATAAAAGGAAGCCACAGTCAAGTAGAAGATGCTGACATCTCGTGCTGTTAGTGCTGAGAAGGAGAGCTGGCCTGGAACAAGAGCAAGATGCTTTCTTGTTCGCTGAGTCGTAAACCAGATCTGCTCCTCTGATGCTTCCGTGGCGCTCCTCCTGCTTTCATTTTCCTGAGGCACAAATGAAGTGGCCCTACAGAGATCCAGGAACTGACTTTTCTGTAAGGTGACCTGAAGGCTGGGGATCCCAGCGTGCAATGCATGGTAAAGACTAGGGTGGTGATTGAGGCAAAAATAAGATAAGACTCAGATCAAGGAACAGAAAACTTCTTGTTGAAAGTCAATAAAACTTCCTTCATATTTAACTAGCTGCTGCAGGGCAGCGACTAATCTTACATCATGATAGATGTTGTTGACAACGTTAATTACCTCCTTGGATGCCATCAAGAAGTGGCTTTCAGTTTTATGCATTTATTGTCCAAGCTGTAAATTTGGTCTTGGAATGAACAAGTAACAGAAGACCCAGGAAGCTTAACAGGGAGGTTATTTGCTTCGTGTATAAATGAAGAGAAGGATTTAAGTGAATAAAGATTATGAAAGAGAGAGAGACAGACTAACCCTAACTCTGGGCTGGTCACTTAGGTGACCCCTCCGTGGGTAGCGTTATGTTGGTGAAGGCGGTCTCAGAGCCAGCACTGGCCCTCAGCCTTGCAGATGCAGGACCTCATTTCATCAGTCCACCTGGCAGTGTGCAGGCTCTGGTAGGGTTGACAGAACGAAAACAGAGCACCCAGTTAAATTTGAATTTTAGATAAACAATGAATAATTTTTAGTATAAGTATGTCAGATCCAATATTTGTATTTCTATTTGCTAAATCTGGCAACCCTATCTGGGAGGCTTCCATTAATTAACTCTCCAGAGACTTATGTATAAATCAGAATGCCAATGTATGAAGTTACAGGGCAGGACGCACCTTTCCGTGTATCGGAGCCCTCGTACCTACTATCTGTAGCACTCTTTTTTAGGTGTTTGGAAAACCAAGCTTGTCATTGTTTGGTGAATGTCAAATTGTAGTAAAGCAAGTTAAGTAGGCTCATGGGCTATGCGTCCAGGCTACAGCAGGACATGGGAACTCTGGGTGTTTGACCGCAGGGACACTATCCACAACCTGGAATAATGATCCCATCAAACAGACACAGTATCTCTCCCCCTTAGACAGTGCTGCAATAATGCTGGGCTTCAGCTCTCCTTTTCAATATTTATTTTTCAGATTTTTTTTATGTCACCAAAAACTTATTCGTCATCATAGACACGCTGCTATTTCCAAGATATCTGCTTATTAAATCCATTTTTTTCTGCTTTTTCTCCCCAAATCTCCCAGTACATAGTTGTATATTTTAGTTGTGAGTCCTTCTAGCTGTGGCAAGTGGGACTCCACCTCAGCATGGCCTGATGAGCAGTGCCATGTTCACGCCCAGGATTTGAACCGGTGAAACCCTGGGCTGCCGAAGTGGAGTGCGCAAACTTAACCACTCGGCCACGGGGCCGGCCCTTTATATCCATTTTATATTGATTGTTGTGCTACTTTTTAGGGAGTCATACTAGATATCTTGCTGACTTTTAGGAAACTTGATAGTCATAATTAGTAGATATT
Source organism: Equus quagga (assembly GCF_021613505.1). NCBI lineage: Eukaryota > Metazoa > Chordata > Mammalia > Perissodactyla > Equidae > Equus > Equus quagga. Next base: position 11,052,919 of record NC_060286.1, read on the forward strand.
AATTTTATAAGATAGTTCCAGATGTGTATATACGTATCTTTGAATTTCTAAAACGGAACATAATTTTTATCTCAGACTCCCACTCTGTGTCATGCAGAAAAATTATCTAGTAACTACCAGAGAGATTAGTTCACACTCACATGCTCTCCCTTGCTCCTTTAGATGGAATTTCAGTGGTAGGGGAATGAGAGAGGGGGACCCATGTAACACCATATCCTCTCAGTTGGTAGCTCCCAAGATGAGTAACTGCCCCCTCCTGTCTTTGATCATGGGGTCCCTCAGCACTGGCACCCAGAGCTATCCTCTAAGGTGGCTGCATGCCCATCTGGGTTGCTCAGCTCATGTTACCATCCGTGGTTGGTCCTCCATGGCATGAATCCTTTGGGCTGCTGGCTGTCATTCTCAGCTAACTTCTCTTCCTCCTCAGGATATGAGGAGGGTCCAGCTACTCTCCCACACCTTTTTGGGGCTACAGGAAATAAGGTTCTCATTGAGTTCTCTTCCGCCATCACCTGCACAGCCATCTTTCCTCTGCTGATCCCATCTCACTGTGGCATATGCATATCTGTGGTGTTAGCTGCCTTCTCTAGATAGGAAGTAGACACAGCCTCCCCTGTTCTCGGGTTCCTTAAACCTTATCTGGTGTTCTACCCTCAACTGTAGTTCCCTCCTTTCTGAGGGGATTCACCCTGGGAAGATGTCATGGGGCTGGAGCCTCCCTTGGAGACCACACAAGCCTACAGCCCAGGTGACCCTACTAGAGTGCCTGAGGACTGGTTATCTTGGATGGAGAAGAGGGAGGGAGTTCTTTTGGACTAGTCTTATTTGTCTGCTGGTCAGGCCCATATAGTTCCCGAATGCTCAGAAAGTCTTTTCTCCCAAGTCTAAGTCTTATGTTCAGTAACCTTGTTTGATCTCAAAAACTAAGCACCAACTCTCTTTTTCCTTGCGTTCCAGCTTTAGGGGTCCCACTTTTCCCTAGGCCCAAGCATGCCTGGAGGAGAGGGCAGTGAAATGTGCAGTGTTGATGGTGGCAGGAAAGACCTGGTTAATGTCTCAAAATGTCCTTCTGCTGTACTGGCAATGGCCGTGTCACTGTGCTAAGCGCCTTAGACCCATGTGATCCTCAGAACCATCCCTGGAACTGAGTACGACCATTTTTGTTTCCAAATGAAGCGATGGAAGGTTGGAGAGATGATAGGTAACTTGTTCCAAGATTCCAGTTACAAGTGAAGGAGAAAGAATTGAACCTAGGGTAATCTAATTCCGAAGTCTTCACTTTAAATCCCAACAGTGGTCTCATTACCTTGGCGAACAACTGACTCTCCAGGAAGTTTGTTAGAAACAATTTTGATAACGACCCACCTCAGGAGATCCTGATCCAATTGGTCGGCAGTGGGGCCCGGTCATCTGTGTTTTGAACGATCTCTGTAGGTAGTTCAGATGCACACCAAAGTTTGAGAACCAGCTCTGGCACTTGTTAATTGGTTGATTTAGGACAAATTACTTCACCTCCCAGTGCCTCAGTTTCCTCATTTGTTAAATGCAGGATGATAACAGTACCCACGCCACTGAGTTATTGTGGGAATTAAATGAGTTTAAAATGAAAGCACTAGGAAGAGTACACGGCACCTAATAAGAGCTCAATAAGCATTAAAGATGATTACTTTTACTGCCTCTTAGCAGCAACTCACTTAGAAAACACTTTTTAGGAGTGCTATTTCCTGCATAGATTACATAAAAGGGTAATTGCCTGTATTTACATAGACTTTTGATAGTTTGTGTCTCAGAGAGTGACTTTTTTTTTTTTTTTTTAGCCCTTTTCCCCAAATCTAGGCCTAATTTGGATCCCATGGTCTCCTGTGGTCCTAACCATCTAGAAGTCATGTTATGAAGGTAAATTGAAATTAAGCTGGGGATGTAATGACGACAGCATGTCAAAGAGAAATAGATCAACGGTTCTCAACCTCGGTTGTACCTTAGAAATATCTGGAGAGCTTTCACTAATGCCCGTCACACCCTAGATCAATTAATGTCAGAATCTTTGGGAACAGGGCCCAGCTATCAGTATAGTTTAACCTGTTTAATCTCCAGGTCATTCCAATGTGTGGCCATTGGGCCCCACCCCAGCTATATTGAATAGAAACTCTGGGGGTGGGACGCAGGAATCAGTGTTCTAAGAAGCCTGCTACAAACCTCAGGACCTTTGATGTGAACCGCTTCATTATCCTCCCCATGCCCAGCTCTCTGTTTTTGCTTCCCTGCCCAGTGGGGTATGACGTGAAGGCGAGAGAGAAGGCATGTTAACCCTTAGCTTCCTGAAGAAGGTGCAAGCACATCAGTGCTACCCAGGCTATCAAATTGATATTTATTTTAGCCAGACCTGCCCTAGGCTGGGGGAAGGAGGGTCCTTCAGCCTAAACGCCTGCTTCTCAAGGCGCAGATGATAGACGTAAGAGAGGCCTCACTCTCTCAGAATGGAGACCCTGTGACTATTTGCCTAAAATACCCCTTCTCTCCAGTCCTAACTCTGCCCTGGAAGCTTCACGGAGGCCAGTAATATGTAAACAAGTTCCAAACCAACCCATCTGCTTTTCATTTCCTGCGGAATGCTAAAACGAGTCTTTTAAGGCTGCTTAAAATACGTCCCTCTCCTCCCGCCCCGCCCCCTGGGGCATTTGCTCTGCGCGTCCTCAGACCACCTCAGCCCCTGCCTGCTCCTCCACCTGGGTCCCTTCTGCACAGACTTGGCTTCGAACAATGCTCACAGTTATTCTTGGCATTTGCTTTTTTGGATTAGCGCACATCCAATGATATCTTTTTCTTCTTCTGTTTAAAGCACTGTCTTCAGTCTCCTCATTTGTCCCTTTCTCCTCTGGCAAGTGTAATGCTATTGACATTTGAAAGTGGCCTGGTTCCCTGGAGTCTGGTAAATGGCCTTAGTGCTGGAATTAGCGTGAGAGAGCTGTACGCAGAAGCACGAGCATGGGCTAACAGAGCCAGCTCTCCTGGGGCTCAGACACCCCTCCTGGGACCTCCACAGTGTACTCAGGAGGTTGGAGTGCGCTGGGGCTGGGGAGTGGGACCTGATAAGTCTGAATTTCTTTCGTAAATTTGAGCAGTGACTCCATGTGACCTTAAACCACTCATGGTTTTGCTCTGCTTCTGTTTAGCATCTGTTAAGTAGAGACCTTTGCCACCAATTAATGAGGGTGAGGCCTCTTCCATTGCAAAGTACTGCTAGATTGTAAACAAACTTCAAAAGACCAGTTCCAGGGGTGATTGTGGGGTGAGAAAGGTGCCCCCATATTCTCCTTTCAATACCAGAGAGATGCTGCCCTCCCTTTCCTCAAGGACTTAATTTGGACCCTCTTCCAGAGCAGAATCCCAAACCCCACACCCTCTCCTAAATGTGCTGTCCTGTCCTGTCCTTCTCAGGGTCCTGCCAAGAAGAGATGAGGTAAAATGGTAACAGCTGCTATTGCCCTACTGTGTCTTCCCTCCAAATCTGTCAACAACGTGAACTTCTCAGCGGCCTCTTTATACCAGGCATTGTGCTTCAAGACTCAGCTCTGGCCCTTAAGAAGCTTAGGTTCCCGCTGAAGAGACAGGATGTGTACACACGAAAAGATAACAGCTTGAGACCATGCCAAATGAACCAGAGATGACAAAGGTTAAAGGAGTGTGCAGTTATCCAATAAGTGCATATTGAGCTCCTATAACATGCTATATTTTATTGTAACAATGAGGGGAAACCAGAGAACCAAACAGATACAGCCCCTGGCTTCATGGATCTTAGGTTCTAACGAAACCATTCAGAGTATAAACAAATACATACATAATACATCAACTTGGGACAAGTGCTTTGAAGGAAGGTGAAGCAGAGTAAGGTGACTGTTTGGATAGGGAGTCAGGGAAGGCCTCTGGGATAAGGTGGCATTTGAGTGAAAACCTGAAGAGAGAGAGCAAGTCATCAGAACATCTGGAAGAATTTTCCAAGCAAGCTGAATAGCAAGTGCAAAGGCCCTGAGGAGGCAGTGTGCTTGGTGTGTTCTAAGAAGAACAAGTAGGCCAGCATGGCTGGAGGGTAGGGAGCAAGAGGGCCTGGGCAGGATATAAGGTTAGAGAGGTGACAGGGATGGATCAGGAACGCTTGGCAGGCTGTGGTAAAGACTTTGGATTTTATTCTGAAGCCACTGGAGGGTTTTGAGCAGATCAGTGACATGATCTGACCTACATATTGGAAGGATCGCTCTGTGTGAGGACAGACTCTAGGGGTGCAAGAGGAGAAGTCTGAGGCCAGAGAGGTGGCTACTACAAGAATTCAGGGCTGAAATGATGGTAGCTTGGACCAGGGTGATAGGACTGAGGGTGGCGAGACCAGGTGGGATTCTGAATGTATTTTGAAGATAAACAAGACAGTTAAGGTATAGGGTTATGAATAAAGAGAGAAATTAGGGATGACTCCAAAGTTTCTGGCCTGAACTCAAGGTTTTACCTTCACAGGAGGAAGTGGCTACTTTCGGTTAAGATAATCAGAGAAGGATTAATGAAAGACTCAAGATTTGAGCTGTAGTTTGAAAAACTAGTAGGGTTTTGTGGCTTGTAAAAATTCTCAGTGGATTGTTCTGAGACCGTTTTGTCTTCCTGAACCCCATCCCCCCACCCCAAACCCCTCCTTTGTTAAGTTTCAGAAGCCTCTATTCTGGGGAGCAGGGATTCACCCAGCCCAAGGGAGACACATCTTGATTCTTTAGGCCAATCACGGAAATTCCTTGCTCTTGCCAGTAATTGGCAAGAAGTGGGCTGATTTCAGAATGGGCGTGTACTACAATTCTGGACAATGAAATGCAGAAGGGAACTCTGCAGAAGACACTTCTGGGAAATTCCCTAAGTCTGAGATGCTCCTTATTTGAGATGTTGCATAAGGATAAAGTTCTCGAGCTGCCATCGCCATCTTACAAACATAAAGCTGGAAACTGAGGCCAACAGCCTGCATGTTGAGGGTGACAGAGGAGAAAGGTTGGAAACAGCACAGTTCCTTGAAGACATGCTGAGCCACTGAGTTACCCAACCCTGGAATTGCACCACTTCTGAACTTCTTATTATGTGAGATGTAAAAAAAAAAAAAAAAACGAAAAAAAACAATGCCTCCTTATCATCAAATGCTTTTGAGTTGGGTGGTTTGTACTTGAAGCAGAAAGTACGTCATTTTGGATAAGCAAGAAAGACTCTAGATGGGAAGACACAGCAAAAGCAAAGACACTTTGAGGCAAGATGTTCTTTGAGACAAGAAAACTCAAAGCATATCTGGGGATGAGTAGGTGGAATAATTTGGCATTTGTTCATAGACTCGTTCAACAAATATTTATGGAGCCCCTACTATGCACCAGGCACTGGTGTTCTGGGATCACTGGTGATCTGGGATGTGGGGTGCTGTGGTGAACAAGGTAGACAGTGTAGGGGAGGAAGACACGTCCTCTATCCTCTGGGTCCTTCTGGCTGGGCTACGAATTAAATTCACACAAGAGGGCTGGCCCCTTGGCCGAGTGGTTAAGTTCGTGTGCTCCACTTCAGTGGCCCAGGGTTTCACCGGTTCAGATCCTGGGCATGGACATGGCACCACTCATCAAGCCATGGTGAGGTGGCGTCCCACATGCCACAACTAGAAGAACCCACAACTAAAAATATACAACTATGTACTGGGGGGCTTTGGGGAGAAAAAGGAAAAATAAAATCTTAAAAAATAAATAAAGTAAATTCACATGAGACAGAGTAACAGGAGAACGTCAGATAAAGCTTTATAACATGTACACACGGGAGAGACTCAGGCAAGCTGAGCAACTCGCAAAAACGGTGGAGGTTCTCATCTTGAGCACCACCTTCAGCTAAAGACAAAGAAGGATGTTGGGGCAGGTGGTTTGGGGCTTCAAAGGGGAGGAAGGCAATTCACATGGAAATGGAAAAGCCAAGGTTTGGTAAATAGAACTTTGATAAGAACGGGCTTAGCAAGGATCCTCCCAGTCTACTGGATACCCAGAGTTGTCTCTGGGGACAGGCTTTTATTTTAAATTTCTTTTAGGCAGTTAGGGGAAAGGTCAAAGTTTCTTTCAGAGTCTTTTGTTCTTAAAAATAATCAAGGCAAGGCAAAGAGATATATTTTGGGGTGGCCAATTCTCATCCCTCACAACAGCGTCCCTCTTCTCGTGGAGTTTATTACCTTGTGGAGATGGGTGGTAATGAGCAAACACAACAAGAATAATTTCAGGAAGTTATAAGTGTGATAAAGGAAATAACATACACTCATGTGATATTAAGTGACTAGAGCAGTTCACTTTAGGTTGGGAATGGTACGTTCAGGAGACTTAAAGAGGGACAGAAGTTGGTCAGGCTGAGAAAGCGAAATGAGGCTGTTGTGGCTGGAGCCTAGGGAGAGAGAGGAGAAGAAAGAGGCTGGAGAGAGAAGCAAGGCCAGGTCCTGTGGACTTTGGGGCCAAGGCAGGCGTGTGAATTTTATTCGAAGTCAGAAAGGAAGTGATTGGAGGATGTTAAACAGGGGCACGATATGACCTGTTTACATTTGTAGAACTGTCTGGTGGCATAATGGATGGATCCAAGTGGAGGGTTGTGGGGGATAGAGGGATATATATCTGGGAAAGTAATCACTGCCAGGTAACTTCCTTCCATTTCAACAGCCCAATCCAACATTGTAGCCCATTTGAGAATTTCAGGCATGGGAACAAGGGCCTTGGGACAATAAATATGGCAGAGACTCTTTCCTCTCCTGAGCCATCCACTTAGCCTTCTCTCTCCTTTTTCTAGAAAAAAAAAAGTTAGCCTTGGGGCCAGCCCAGGGGCATAGCAGTTAAGTTAACACACTCTACGTCAGTGGCCAGGGGTGCCAGTTCAGATCCTGGGCATGGACCTACACACTGCTTATCAAGCCACACTGTGGCAGGCGTCCCACACAAAAAATAGAGGAAGACGGACACGGATATTGGCTCAGGGCCAATCTTCCTCAGCAAAAAGAGGATTGGCGGTGGATGTTAGCTCAGGGCTAATCCGCTCCCCCCACCCCCCCAAAAAAGTTAGCCTTGACACACTAGATACAAAAAACAGTGTTGGTTAGGAATTTTCCCAGATGCTGCTCACAACAGGTGAGGGAAATTCTAGGACAGCGCTGTCCAAAAGAAACAGAAGGTGAGCCACATAGGTAGTTCAAAATTTTCTAGTAGCCACATTGAAAAAGTAAAAGAAAGTAAAAAGATGAAATTACCTTTAATAGCATATTTTGTTTAAGCCCAATTATTATTATTTCAACATGTAATCAATATAAATATTATTAATGATCTATTTTTCTTTTTCTTTTTTTCCCCCTAAGTCTTTGAAATTTTGTGTGTATTTTATACTCACAGTGCATCTCATTTTGGACTAGCAACATTTCAAGTGCTCAGTAGCCACATCTGGCTAGTGGCTACTGTATTGGACAGCACAGCCACGGGAATATAACCTGGGAAGGCCTGATCTGGGGAGGCGTGTCAGGATGGAACTCTGGACCTTGGTAATGGCTTCATGCTTCTGCTGTTCTGCTCCGGATCTGTTCTCTAAAAGAGATGTATTAGGGCAAAGGGCATGAACATTTTCAGGACTTAATTATTTTCCTAATCAATTACATCCATTTATGATACTACCCTCCGTGAATATAGGTGCCAATATCATTGGCTCCAGATTTGGGAATTTGCATCTTAATTTTGGGGGGCTTAACTTAGTAAAAGTTTATTTAGTGAAGTTAATTTAGTTAGTTAACAATAAAAGAAATACTATGCTTTTTAAAATCTGTTTCTCTTTGATAACTAGTAAAATTGAATACTTTTTCACGTATTTATTAATATTTATTCTTTTGTGAATTGTTTTGTTACAAGTCCTTGTTCAGTTGTCAGCTGACGTCTTAATAAAATTCTTATCAACTTGTGTGAGTTCTTGAGATAACAATATTATTAATCTTTTTTGGTCACTTTTTTGTAAATATATCTTCTAGTAGGTTGTTTATACTTTATTTTGGTGTTTTCTTAGATGTAAAATTTCTTTTGAAAAATTTCATGTTGTCAGCTACTTCCATTTTTCCTCTGTACCAACACCATAGCTTCTTATAGCAATAGTACAGAGGCACCTTCCCGCCAGCATTTTGATAAACATTCAATTCTCTTTTCCTCTGGACTTCTTAGTTTTAAATGTATGTAAGTCTTTAAATCAAATGGAGTTCATTTTGATGTATAGTGTAAAGTGTGGGTTTAAATTCTTCCCTTCCCCCCAAAATGTTTATCAGTTATCCCTCCACCATTTATTGAAAAAAATCTTTGTTTATCTTATTGTATCATGATATCTTCATCGCATACTAAATTAGGATGTATTTCTGCTCTTACTATTATATTCCGGAAATCTATTCTTACACCAAGACTTAACTATCTTATTTTTGCTGTTTTACAGGTTTTTACCTTTGCTAGATCCTGTTCTCTTTCCTTAGTCTTCCTCCTTTGCTCCCCTTCCCCAATACATTTTCTTTCTCACCTGTTTAGAATTTTCCCTTCTCTCCTTGCTTTTGTCATATGTTTAAAAACATCCTGCTGGGGTTTTTACCAAGATTCTACTCAATCTGTAAATTAAATTGTAGGAAACAGATATTTTTGTCATATTTAGGCTTCCCATCCTGGAACATTTATTTTTCCATTCATTCGCATCTTTTCAGACAACGTAAAGGTTTTGTAGCTTCCTTTGTAAAGACACGTATGTATATATGTGTGTATGTTTGCTTACGTACACACAAAGTATCTTAGATTGGGTTCCATAGAAGACTTTGAGATGGAGTTGTCTGCAGAAGGTTTGCACAGAAGACACACCTATAACAAGCTGAACTCAAGTGCAGTTGTAACCAAGACCTTAGCTGATCTTGGGGGTGGGGTGGGGTGGGGTGGGAGCTGGGGGAGATGCTCTGGAGCTGGAATGGGACATTGAGGTTTAGCAATTCACAAATAAAATACAATCTTTGAGTGGATCAAAATACTCACATCAGCCTGACCATCACATTTTCTGTCCTTAGGTTGGACTCAGGGGCAGACACATTGTCAGGTGATGCTCAGGAAGCATGGAGTCAGGCCGAGGAGCGAGCCTCCAGTGTCTCTCAGCTACCGCAGGTTACCACCCTCTAAGGCTGGGAGTGTATGTGGGAGTCCGCTTAGCAAAGAGGTTCCTTCCCCTTAGCTGTGTTTAGGGGACACTGGGTATTTGCCCGGCTCACCAATTCCCTCACGTATACTGGGCCTCTTCCACCTAAAGTGCAAGCTTCTGTTTACAGCACTAGTGTTGCATTTTCTCCTGCCTCCCTGAAATTACTCCCAGAGCACCTGGTCTCAAATTCCGGCCCTTCCCAATCTCTTCAGTCACAAATCTATAATCTCTAGATTTACCCCTATATATAACTAATCACGTTTGTGATCTCAGGCTCTTACTACCTCAATATTGGGATCAACTTTATTTCCAGTTTCTTGGGAGATATCTTATTATGATCTTTAAGAATTGACAATAGCTTCTTCAAAATCACCATTTAATATAATTTAATAAAAGAGTATTTGGTACTCTTTATTATATGAATAAAACTCATTCTACCTCTATTAACATTTTTAAGTGAATGAATACTGAAATTTTAGGACTCTTTTGCATTTATAGAAATGATAAAATATTTCTAGCTTAATATCTTGTAATACTCTTCAATTAAGGTATTTTTTATTATTGGGATTAACTCATTCTTCTATTAATGAATCATTTTGAATAGCCAATATATGCAGATGGCGCAAAATTCAGATGATACAAAGAGGTAGATAGTGAGAGTCAGTCTTCCTTCTTCCTCTGACTTCCATCCACTTAACTCCCCTCCTTAGAACAACTGATGTTATCAGTTTCTTGTTTGTGATTCCAGACATGGTTTATGCACTTTCAGATATCCCCCCAGTCCCTCCCCGGAAAGAAATAGCAGCGTTCTCTTCTGTACTATTCTGCATATTGCTTTTCTCACTTAACAATGTTTATCCACTGTATTTTCATATCAGTATATAGAATTGTTTCATACTTTTTAGTGGCTGCGTATGATTCTATATGAATGTAATGCGATTTATTAGTTGGCCCCCTACTAATGCGCAATTGGGTTTTTTAGCCAATTTGCATTTGCAAACAGAGCTGTAACTAGTATCATTGTACCTGTCATTTTATGTACATGCAAGTGTATCTAGAGGATAAATAGTTAGATGTAGATTTGTTGGGTAAACTGTATTTTTAGTTTTGAAAGTTATTGCTGAATTGCCTTCCATAGATTTATACCATTTATAATCCCATCAGCAACAAATGGGTATATGTTGGTTTCCCCTTGGCAATAATGGATATTATCAAGCTTTTGATCTTTGTCAATATGGAAAGGAAAAATGGCATCTCATAGTTTCAAAGTGCTTTTCTCTTTAAGAGTGGGGTTGAGTTTTTCATGTTTAACAATCATTTGTATCTCATTTTGAAGCTGAAGTTTGTAGCATAGTACGGTCTGGGCTTTGCATCCCAATTCTTACATTGCAGAACCCAGAATATGCCTTTTATATCTCTGTAGCTTTTGCATCAGTTTAGGTTCATTTTGACTGCAAGTAATATAAAACCCTGACTCTACCAACTTTAACAATAAGGAAAATCTTTATCTTACATGACATCATGTCCTGAGATAGGTTAGGGTTGTTTAATTCAGCTACTCAGTAAGGTCACTGAGGTCCCTGTTCTTTCCATCTTTCTGATTGCCACCCTCCAACTAGATTACCTCATGGTCACAAGATGGCTGCATCACAGCCAGGCATCCCATTGAGACAATTCAGCATCTAGTAGAAGAGGAAGGGCTCTTTCTTAACATGAGTGTCTTTTTAAGAACAGGGAAAGTTTTCCTAAAGTCCCCTCCCAGAAGGTATGCCTTTGAATCTCACTCTTTGAATCTAACCAGACCTGTGTTTTATGCCTGTTCCTAAACCAATAACTGGCAAGGAGCCTGGCACCATCATAAGTGGCTCACGTTAATCAGGATTTTCTCCTGAATTATATGGAGTAGCAGTGGACACCTCCTCTACCCCCCTAAAAGATAATTGGAGCACTGCCAACAAGAAACATGTGGATTGGCTGTAGCGAGACAGTCAACTGCAACTGCCACAACCTTGTACACGTTATTCTTTTTGCCTGATAGACCCCTCCTCTGTTTACACTTTGTCTGCTACTATTTGTCTTTCAGGTATAGGCTCAGGGTGGCTCCGAGGAAACCATCCTTATCTCCTCTAGGGTGGGTTGGTAACTCCCCTCCATTCCCGTGGCAGCCTGTGCCACCCTCATCCCGCTGCATGGTAACTCCGGCTTCCCTTCTCTGTCTCCCACCACAGCCCAGCTCCTTGACAGCAGGCACTAGGTTTGGCTTGTTTCTGCATCTCCAGCCCCTAGGACAGTGCACAGTACAGCACAGACATTGAACTCATGCTTGTTAAATGAAATCCATTTGCCAGTATTTTGAGTTTCAAGTCTAGATTCACAGCAGAGATCAACTTACAGTTTTGGATTTGTGAATGGTTTGTTTGTTGAGAATTGGGATTAGGATTATCTTTTCCACATAAAGCAAACTGGAGAGTTTCCAGAACAAATTGTTTAACTTGTGGATTATTGGTTCCTTAAAAGTCCAGAAGTTTGGCAAGTATTTCCTGAACACACATTATGTGTTACACACTGCCCCAGTTGCCTCTTTATATGAGAGTAGTATGATAGCTTGTCTCTAAATGCCAAATCTATGCTCTAAGGCAGCATTTTTCAAACTGCGGGTCAAGATCTGTTCGTGGGTAATGAAATCAATTTTGTGGGTCAAAACCATCATTAAAAGGAAAAAAAGAATATAATAGAGTAGAACAAAATATATCAGAGCGTATTACTCTAGGTAAAGCTTTTGGCTGAGAGAGAGAGAGAGAGATGGATGGATAGATTTATGTGATGTCCTGGGTCAAGATATAAAATGTTCTTTATTATGGGTGATGATCAAAAGAGTTTAAAGCCATTGCTCTAAGGGTCAGTATATTCTCTTTCCTTTTCTCTTTGAAGTGTGTGTTTTTCTACTCCTAGTGTCTGGGCTTCCCAAAAGGAGGGAAAGACAAAGCTTTGGGATTCTGCATCCCATACCCACTTCCCGCCCCGCACCAGCCCCGCAGCCTTAGGTTGTTAGCCTGGCACAGACTTCAGAGTCGAGGCAGAAGCTCAGTGCTAGGCTCCATGACTTATGATCTCAGCACCCTTGGGTGAGTCACTGGACCTTTCAGAACATCTGTTTCTCTCTTGTGAGATGGAGATAACAACAATACTTGTTCCACAAGGCAATTAAGACAATTGAGTGAAATATGTGAAAATGTTGTGTTGTTTAGTAAACCCCCTCAAGTTCCTCGGAGCAGAAAAGCAAACAGCCCTTGCACTAAGAAATTTCCGTCTCCTGAGAAGGGAGAAAGACCTTAAGGAACGGCCCCACAGAGAAAATTAAGAAGGGATCTGAACACCCAGGGGCTGCAGGTATTTGAATCAAAAAAAGGGGGGCGGGAATCAATGGGAAAAGGTCAGGTCTCTTTCATTTCTCCAAAGAGTGGTTATTTTTTATTTCTCTGAGGAGCACACTATTCGGAGGTGCTGACAGTGCACACTGCTGAGTCAGGATGGGAGAGTTGCTGACGATGTTCTCTTTTCGTCAACTTTGGAGGAAGGACTGGGCATTGGACTCGGCCCTCCCTTCACCGCTTGCAGGAGGTGTGGTGGGAGTCAGCCAGCCTGGAGATGGCTCAGGTTGGAAACTGTGGTTGAGGGGTGAGGTGGGGGTGGAGTGGGATGGGGTCAGGGTAGGCTAGGGAGGGAACTCTAAGGAGAGGAAGCTAATCTGAATGCTTGGTCTATCTTGAAGGTCATTCCTCACATATCCAAAATTCTCTCTTCTGTGACTGTCTGTGAGCAATAGTCACACTGGACAAGTTGGGCACAGGCTGCCCTGCCTGTTCGTTTCCTCCAGCTATAAGCAATCTGCCTCCCTGGAGATCTCTGCAGGCTGCACAGCCCGGGTTCTCCCGTCATCAGCTGCATTAACAGGAAGCCATTGAAGTACTTCCTTAAATAAAAAGTTATTTTTACTTGTTTGTTGTTACCCCTGAATTGTTAAGACTTGGGAGAAAGATTCTGTAGGGGATCCTCCTTCCTCCCACCCCAAAACACACACACACACACACACACCTCTTGAGACAAGATAGGGAAGATGGAAAGTTGGTTTGCTTGGTCAGCAGCCGGAGAAGAGGAGGCTGGTCCCTGGGCTGGGATTTGTCCTTAACTGTGCCAAGGCAACACAGAACAAGAGGAAGAGGGAATTCCAAGAGTTTTACATGAAGACTGGAGGTCCCCAAGAACCTGGTGGTTCTTTGCTTGTTTGTTTGCTTGGTTTTTTCCAAAGGTTCTGTTCTTAAGGAGTCCCATCTGGGATCTTGGCACCTTACTCCCTGTTCTCTGACGCATTTCAAACCAACCTTGGCCCCGAGGGTGCCAGGGTTCACCAGCATGCCCAGTGGAAGGAGTGTGGAAATAGGCAGGGGCATCATACCCACTGCCAATACCCAATACGAGGAAAAAGAGAAAGATCTCAGCCACGTGTGAACAGCTGAAGCTCGGTCAACTTCCCCAGAATAGAGGGGTGTGTCCATCTGCCAACATTTGTTTCTAGTTGTGCTTTCTTGAAGGTCACCAGTGACCTTGAAGTCACCAAGTCCAGTGACCTTCTCTCATCTCAACTGACAAGCCCCTCTTTTTTAAATGCTCACCCTAGTGAGCTAGCTCTCGCCCTGCTTCTTTGACAACTCATTCTCTGGCTCTTTTTCCTTTTTTCTACATCCTAAGTGTATGACTTTCCCAAGCCTCTGTCTTTCGCCCTTTTCTTTCTCCACCTTCTCTCCCTCTGGGCAAACTTTGGTTTCCTTTGAGCACAACTAAGTAGTATTTTAGTTGAGACTTTTGTTTCCAAGTCACAGTAACTAGCTTAGGCAAAGAGAGGGTTACATTATAAGGTGTCTACAGAGCCCAATGCAGAAGTGAGAGTGGGTCTCAGCTGGGGCTGAACCCACGACCTAGTAGGCTCCCAAGAATCCAGGCAGAGTCCGCTGAGGCACTGGTCTCTGCCTCTCTAAATGTCTGCTCACATTCTGCTTCCTGGATATCTCTCTCTCCCATCCTCTCCTTTCCTGGGCCACCATCTTACCTGAGGCCTTCATGACCCTTTTAGTGATTTCCTCACTGTTGGTTGTATCCTTCATCCAAGCTACTTTATTTTGCAACTATGCCCTCTGTGTTGGGTCCCCTTCTTCAGAGGGTCCCCCCTCTGGCCCACCTTGGCCGTACCTCTCCATGGGGTACATCAATGGGCCATTCCCATCCAAAGCCCCTGTTACCTTTGTACAGCCTATTTTCTGGGCCCGGGCCAGCCTTTTCTCCAGGTCCATCCATCTTTACAGACCACACCATTAAAGTACTTATTCCTGGACCTGAAAAGTGCCCAAGGGGTAGTTGTTTGTTAGAGAGGGGTATGGCGAGGTGGGAGTGGGATTGTGTGTGGAGCTTGGACATGTCCATGTAAATGTACTCAAGTCCCCTTCGTCGTGTAGGACAGAGCCTGAGCTGAGTGAGCTGAGAAGAGAAGTAGGGGTGGGCCAGGGGCCTGCTTTCCCTCATTCTACCATGTCCCATCATGGAACTCGGAGAAATTCAGGAATTCTATTTTTGAACCTGACCTTCCATGTTGCTATGAAGGTTTATTTATCAGTGTAAGGGGAAGGAATATGTTTTATTTAATAATTTGTTACTTTGATTTATAGCTTTTAGTTATGTGACATGTGGGCCTCCATTTGTACTCATGCCCTGGGCCTCTTGCAGACCCTGGGGGTAAGTCTGTATTTCACTATAGCCAGTTTTTATTTTTTATTTATTTATTTTTTTTGAGGAAGATTAGCCCTGAGCTAGCTACTGCCAATCTTCCTCTTTTTGCTGAGGAAGACTGGCCCTGAGCTAACATCCATGCCCATCTTCCTCTACTTTATATGTGGGACACCTACCACAGCATGGCTTTTGCCAAGCAGTGCCATGTCCACACCTGGGATCCAAACTGGTGAGCCCCGGGCTGCCAAGAAGCAGAATGTGTGAACTTAACCGCTGTGCCACCAGGCCGGCCCCGCCAATTTTTAAAAATATATATTTCCTAAACAAAGCGCTGATTATATCATCACCTGGCTCAAAGCTTTTCATGATGACTACTACTGCTCACTGGGATGTAAATGGCTCTGGTTGTTCATTATTCTGTGTCAGATGAAGCTGACAGTCAGGTGGGACCTGCCTCTCATCAGAAAAAGGGTTAGGCCAGGCTTGAGTTGGCAAGGGAGCAGCTCACTGCTCGGAGCTCACTGGGGAAGCTTCGAGGACAGAAGCCAGCGCAGCCTGACAACTAGCAATTGGAGCCTCAAGCAGAGATGATGTAAGTTCATGCAGACAAGTGTCGGAAAATCAAAGACAAGGCTAAGGGAAGCTGTCAAGAAGTGGCCACTCTGAAGTTGTTGAGGAAAGCAGGGCACACGGCAAGGTAAAGGAGACTGGATTGCTGAGGTCACTTTTTGCTTCTGTTCCAGATTTTCCTATAGTTCCTATCTGCTGGAACTTGTCCTGGCCTAATTCATGTGAGACCCTTCTAGGGCGTGGGAGTGGACAGGAACAGAGTGTAGTCCTGAGCAGTCCTTAGCAACAGCTTCTGATGAGCAGCTCAGAACAATAATGAGCATACCATGTTTGTAATCAACCTCCTATTGAATATCTTTAAAGGGATCAAATTTGGGAAACGATCCGTTTAGACCAGAGGGAAGAATAAGGGGTAGGACTGAAGTTGGGGTTGGTGGACTAGGGCAAAAGGACGTTCCAGTACCTTCTCCACCTTCTGAGCTTGAGTCAGGTGCTTGTGCTGGGAAAGAAGATGCAGAGCCAGGATAAGGCTTCTGTTGGGCATGGCTCCATCTGCCAAAGCACTGTGGGATATTCTCATTCCAGACGTGCAAGGATTAAGAGCTTCACAAGGAGCTGTTGCTGAGCTTGAGGGACAAATCAGCCATTTTAAAAATAGGGAATATTTCTATGTGTGTTCTAGGAAAAGCTTTGAGTACAAGACAAAAAAAAAAAAAAAAAAATTTGCGTGCACAGCCTTCGTGGACTTCGAAAGCAGACATTAAGGACAGTCTCTCCAAAATCCAGATATCAGATTGTTCTTTTACATAAAATTGTTTTATCTCAAACTCATTGCTATGGGCCCTAAAGGAGGGACATCCTGGCACTTTGGAGGAGATGCTGATGTGTTAAGAGGCTGCCTTGTAAGGAGCTCAAAGAGCCCACTTACCCCATACTTCTTAAACCAACAGACATCAGAACCACCAGGCAGTATTTGTTCAAAACACAGAATTTACCAGAATTTTTTTCATATTTACACAAAATTATCTCTTGAAAGCAACTATAGTAAGGATCTCCCTTTTAAAACAAGCCAAAAATTATTTTATATATTTTAAATTTTTAAAAAGATACATTAGATTTACTAAGGGAAATTTTTTACTATAGGAAAATAAAATCCCACTTGCAGATGCTCAGGAAAGGGCAAAATTAAGTTAAAAATGCCCCCATATTAACTTAGTAATAAAAGCAAAATGTTCTAAAGGTTACATCAGTCAGGGTCCTGGCAAAAAATAGCCTTCTATTGAGTCATTTGAGAACAAGGTAATAAAAGCACTATTTGCAAAGCATGGGCTGGGCTTAAACAAAGAAAAAGAGATGATGCTCTGCTCTTGGCTGGTAAGTGTAGGAGCCACTACCGCCACTAGGCCTGAAAGGGCCGGGGAGTGGAACCAGTTAAGGGACCCTAGAAGGAAGGCTGATGGCAAGGGCCAAGGGCCACCTGGCAGGAGGGAACCAGAGAAATATCTATGCCAACCTCATTGGCCAACCCTCCCAGAGGCTGGAGGGCAAAGAGAGTCCACTGATGCAGTCCCTGCGGCTCAGCCTCTGGGGAAAGAGCAGGTGGAGAACGGTGGCAAATGGGACATGAGGGGCAAATGGAGAAAATCCAACATCATCAGAGACAGCTAGGGGCCTAGAGAGGCTGTGTGTATCTTCACAAGCACTGAAGAAGACAGTTAAGTGATTTCTTTCTCTATCATCTTGTTTCTATTACCCTGTAGCCTGCTTACAAGAAATATTCTCATTAACATTATGGTCTTGTATGGGGCAGGGGAGCAGAATCCTATGCCCCTCCCCTGGACTTACAGAATCAAGTCTACTCAAGAAGGGGCCCAGAAATCTGAACTTTGAACAAGCACTCCAAATGACGCATAGCCAGCCTTCAGAACCATTGAGCTACAAAATGAAAGGCTGAGCAGTAGCGGTTATCTTGTTGGAAAAGTGAGAACAGTTACCTATATTAAGAAAACAACTCTGCGCAAAGTATGTTTGCATGCGGACAAGGACAGGGCCAAGGACAGCATGGAGGAAAGACGAATGAGAACAATTGGTTAGAAAGAGTGTTCAGAGTTTTAAAACTTGTTTTGCTGTGACGATGTTCATACAAGAGCTTGTTAAATTAAAAACACTTTGAAGAGAACTTGGAGCAGGTGAAAATTAGGTCCCCATGGAGTCTGACCCCACTCCCAAGGAGTCCCTGGAATTCAACCACAGTATCTAATTTCTCTTGGTCCCGACCAGGGCTGCTGAGAATCCCAGAGGCTCCCAAGCCAGCTTAGTCCTGAACAAACATCCAGAGCGAACATCTGTGGCCCGAAAGAGGAAGGTTAGCCCCTGACCTGGCTTCACAGGACCCCAAAAGCCTTTTAGGTATGGATGGGCAGGCAGCCACCATTGACAAGGAGCCACCTTCCCTCCTCCTCGGCTGACTGGCTGAACCTTAAGTACTTGGGCTGGCAGGCCCCTTCTGTTGGTTTCCTTGTCACCAGTTCTAGAAAGTGAAAGTTACCTGCTTAAGGTAACCTTAAATTGCAATGGAAATAACCCTTGGGGCTAGAGATAGCCAGGTTGTACTGGAAGTTTCCAAGGCAGCAGGGCTCTTGTGGCTGTGTCCCTACAGAGGCCCTGGGCTGGGCCTTCTGCCTCTCCTTGAACTCTTCTTTCTTTGATTGGTCTGGTGACCTATAAAGCTTAGGATGGGGCAAGAGGAGGCCACAGGATCAGGCTGGTTTCCCAGAAGAGGCCAGTGAGTTGCCTGCAAAGAGGAAGTTGAGCTTATAGGCCTCAGGGCAGGGAGAGGGGCCCTCTCTAACTCAGGAAGTGAGGAAATGCTCATTATATTCTATGTAAAGGGATGCCCAGTGCTTTCTGGGACGACACAGAAAAGGACTATTTATTTCTCAGCGGTCTTGTCTGAATTGGCAAGCTTGGGCAAGCGCAGAGCAAAGCAGATCCAAGACAATCATGTGATGGAGTTACACCTGCTGAGATAAAAAACTGCGGCTCTCCAAGCAAACATTCTTGCAGACTCTGCATTGCAAACTCTGGCTCAGGAGGATGGGGCAAATTTGTCTTTTTTGCCAACTAAAGGCAAATGGAGGAGGGCAGAGCCTGGCAGCTTCTCCAGCTGCCTGGTGATTTGAGGGTGGGTCTAACCACTCCCCTCCCCCACCACTCCCCTCCCACTGAGGCCTAAATAACAGGTATGAATTTGCTGCACTTCATCAAGGAGGAAGGAAATGCACATCTCTTTGTTTTTTCCAAATCAACTGAAATCAAGTTCTGATCCCCACCTTAGCCTGGCTGCTGGGATCTTCAATATTAATTATTATTGAAATTTCCTCTTCCCCTCCACTGGGCAGTACTAGAATCCAGGGGCCTACTTGGTAACAGAAAAATGGGACAGGGGTCTGAGATAGTCAATAAAATAGCCACCATTATTAATATTGCTTCATTTGTTGTGAGATGCAGCTATTGGACTAAAAGTTTTCCAGCCATGTCTACTTTGCTTGCAGGTTCTGCATAGGGGGCCCTTGTCCATGTTTTCAAGGTCATAGAATTGGAGATTGTCCCTGAAGTGTTAGTTATGTGCCAAGTTTGGCGTGGGAGGATGATGGAAGGAGCTTTGAGGAAACTTTAGATCTTCCATAATCTGGGGCATCATCCCCCATTCTTTGCTAGAGATAATTAATCTTTGCTCATTTCCATGCATATAGTGTCAACGAAAATAATCCATAACCAATCTATAAATGAAAATTTGGGAGAGTTTATTCTGAGCTAAAATCTGAGGACCATGGCCCGGGGCGTTTCTTCCCGAAGGAAGAAAGGGCACCAAAGAAGTGAGGTATACAGAGTGGTTATATATCCCCAAACGGGATGTTTCACACATGATTGAAATGTCCCTCCCACAATAGTCATGAGACTGCTCTGTCAGCACAGTGTTTGATGGACACAGCAGGTAGTGGGTCTGCTATCTCTGCGGATGCAGCAGGAAGCAAGTCTGTTGTCTCGAGCTGGGTGGTCACAGGTGAGGGCAGCAATCAGTTCCTAGCCCAAGGAAAGGTGCTTAATCCTTTAGGAAATGCCAACGTTGGGAGGGAGAGGGAAGTTGCACCTTTATCTCAAGGGCCTTTGCCATAGGGAATGTCTAAAGCAGATATACAATGCATGCTCAACGTCACAGTCAGGCCCTTTTGGAAAGACAAGGTCAGGCCGAATTAGGTTTACACCAAATGGCTTCCTCATATTCTCCAATATATCCTATTGTTTGCCATTTCTATTTGTCAATAGACACATAAACAGCTTAGAGTATCCTCCTCGTCTCACCAGATTGCTGCCACTAAGACCTTCCTACATTCTGGAGGCCCAGCTACCAGGCCCCAGCTGCTTCCCAGGGCCCTACAACCTCTAGGGCTGTGCCCTGAACAGAAGAGGCACAGCTCTCCACCATTTAAGGGTGCCTCCCCTTTATTGTCCTCCCTGATTGTAGGATTCGACGCTCTCCCTGATCCAGGAAGACCCACCTTCTCTCCACCCATCCCCACCCCATCCTCTGGGGCACCTTTAGCTTAATTCCTTCTTGTGCCTGATCCCTGAATTGTAGAGAAGCCATTAGCTAAGGGTTCCCCCCATGACCTCCCGGGCACCCCCACAAGACAAAACCAGGAGCCACTGAACACAAAGCCTTAGCTGATTTGTGGGGCTTGGTGGCCAGTGAAGAGGAACAGAAAATTTTTTTTCCTATAGCAGGAAGGAAAATAAACCTCATTCTATTATCATGCCTGAAATTCTGTCACTGGAGAGTCACTCCTTTGGGTGGGATATTGCTGTCTCTAAGGGATCCAAGATGTTGTCACCCCTTGGGAGAGGTGACAAAGTATTGCCGCACCTTAGAGTACAGGGTTCATCTGACACTGCCACAGTGGCAGGTGGGAGAATACGGGTGGGGACCGTGGGCAGGCCTGGTTCTGCCCCACTTTACAATCAGGTCCAGTGCTGGCTTTCTGGTTGGCTGTCTCAGGTGCCGCTGACCTGGAAGCCTCCTCTTTCTGTTGAAGATAAGCTTGCAAATTTCCTGTGGTTTGTTAGGGCTGAGCCACCACAGCCTATGCAGGTAGCCAGGTGGGATGATTAGCTCGGATATCAAACCCCAGGGAGTTACTGCTGTTTTGTAGGAAACAAAGACCCACAAGGCCGAGTTTAGAACATGGAGGAAATCAGAACACAGGTTCATGTATCTGGCAGAGGCACTGAGGGCAGCAGCCTCTTTCAGTACCCCTGGGGTGAGGGGTGGAGGTGACTTCGTTAAACTCACCCTGTCATGGGCAAGCACTGAGACCAAGTTCCCCCCAGGACTGCCAAGAACCACTGGGCAGCTCTCCGGTCCCCTCTGGCTGGGAATCAGGTTCCTTCACTTGCTATCAGTGTGACCTGGGCACTTAACTCACGTTCTGTGCCTTGGTTTTCCTGTGCCTAAAATGGGGATAACAGACCCACTCCAGAGGGGTGTTTGGGGATTCCTCGTTGTATTTAAAGCTCTTAGAAGGGTTCCTGGCACACGGTGAGTGTTATGTAAATGTTAACTGCTGTAGTTATTGTTGTTGCTGTCTAAAGCCAGGTGCATCCCGGAGCCAGGAGCCTCAGGCAACCCTCTGTGGCTGCAACTAAAAACAATTATTTACACTTGCTCCCAGCTTGCCTGGGGCTATGATGAGATAATGGCTGTAAACGCTCCGCCTTTCCTGGGGATGGGCAGCATCACCAAAGAACCCTGGTAACAGAAACTTTTACGTGTGGCCTCTGCAGCCTAAGTGGACCCTGCCCCTCGGTGGCTGAAACATCCCCTTCACAGCCATGCTTTGAGGGGATCTGAAAGGCTTTCTGGTCCCAACACCTCTCATCACAGCCTTGCCTCAATGTCTGAAACTGTCTCTAGTGCTTCCAGAAGTTCTGAAGAGCGAAGCCAGCCTGCAGCCAGACTGAATCCTGACTCTACTCGCTAGCTGAGAATCTTGGAGAAGTTACTGAATTTCTGTACCTCAGCGCACTCATCTGTGAAAGTGAGACTGATGAAAGTACCCTCTTTGTAGAGTGTTTGAGAATTAAATGAAATAGTGTGTGTAAAGATTTTGCAAAGTGCCTGGTACACCATGAACACAGTAACTGGTGGTGATGGTGGTTTTGATCACGGAAGGCATCAACTGGAGATTTAATATTTACCGATCTATGAGTACTCAATTTTAAACATTTTATAATAAACATTAAGTTTACAAAAATGTTGAAAAAGTAATACAACGAACACCTTTGTACACACCATTTAGATTCAATGATGCTTTGTCTATGACTTTGCCATTTTCTGCTGTTATTTGTGCAGTTTCTTTGCTATTGTGTGTGTATATATTTCTCCTCAATCATTTGAAAGGAAGTTGCAAGCGTCATGACACTTCAGCCTTAAATACTCCGGTGTGCAGCTCCTCCAATAAGGAGATTCTCCTGCATAACTACGATACCATTAATACATCTAAAACAACTGACAGTGACTTTTAAATATTATCTAACAGTGAGTCAATATTCACACATTTTCTGTTGTTCCCCAAATGTCTTTTAGGTTGTTTTTCCCAACAAGAAACCAATCATAGTTCATGTGTGCATCGTGCTTGGTTATGTCTCTTTAAATCTAGAGTAACCTCCCCATCTTTTCTTTTTTAGGGGCACTGACTTTCCAAGAGGCCAGGCCACCTGTCTTATAGAATGTCCCGCTTTCTGGATTTGTCTTATTGTTTCTTTGCAGTGCTGTTTTCAGTGAAAAGTTTGAAAAAAATCTGGAGCCTGAACTGGACTCCTGGGTTGTCCCAAGGACATGTAACCCTACTGCCCATCGGTCTGAGGGAGGAAACCAAAAAGCAAGGCACACTCAGTTTTTTGAAACTCTGCACCTGTTAAACCCTAACTTCCCATTATCCCCTCCCCCCTAGCAACCACCATTCTACTTTCTGTCTATGAATTTCACTTCTCTAAGAACCTTATATAAGAGGAATCATACAATATTTGTGTTTTTGTGACTGGCTTATTTCACTTAGCTTAATGTCTTTGATACCAGCCCCAATATCGGTTCCCCCACATTAAACCCAGCATATATGGGGTTAAAACCAAAGCACTCATTCCCTGCTTACTCTCTGGCTTCCCGGCTCTAGAAACCACTATCCACCATGGGGACAAACAGCCAAGGTCACCCACTTGCAAATTCCCTTATCATCCTCCTCCCTGTGAGCAGCCTCCCAAGGCGGAAGGCAGGCTGGTGGTAAAGCTCTCACCAGTGAGGCCACAAACTCTCTGCCCCCCACCCCTCCCAAGTAGAAACATTCCTTGCAACCTTTAAAACCCCTCACCTCCCATCTTTTGGGGAGACAAGAAGAGACGAGATGAATTTGAGGACTCTCATCTCCTGGCTGATGTCATCTGAAATCAAAGCCCTTTCCTTGCCACAAGCCTGGTGTTCTAGTTTTTATTTGGCCCCTCTTGTATGGTGGGTAGGGAACCTATGTTTGCAGGCAGTAACATCTTCAAGTTTCATCCATGTTGTAGCATGTGTTAAAATTTCCTTCCTTTTAAAGGCTGCATGTTATTCCATTGTATATACATAACACATTTTGCTTGTCCATTCATCTGTGGATGAACACTTGGGTTGCTTACATGTTTTGGCTGTTGTGATAATGCTACCATAAACACAGATGTACAAAAACCTGTTCATATCCCTTCTAGGTGCACTCATTTTTGCCTTTCGTCCTGGGGCTAGCCCTCATGTAGCCTCTAGTAACTGGTAATTTTAGAAATCATGTTTTAAATTCAATTTTCCTTTCTATCATTGTCTGCATTTTATCAAAGTCTAACATAAAACTACTCCTTCCATCTCGCCATTATCTGGAGCTTATAGCCATCTACACCAACAAGAGAAATCTGGACATTATTCAAAGTAAATATTCTACACTGCTTACTGTGGCAAGTATATTGATTATAATATCAAGGTGTGAGAAGCCAAAAGCTCCAAGCTTTTAAAGCCACTAAATGTAAAAGGCCAGAGATGCCCTTTTAAATCAATTTAATGAATTTTTAATCTGTTAGGCTCCCATACTTTAGGGGGCTAGCTTATTAAAAGTTCTTATTCCAAGTTTCCAAATTAACATGTGAGATTTATATCTAGCTGCTTACAAACTACGAGAGGAAGCAGGGCAAAGTAGAATGAACTCTGCACTGGATGATCAGAGATGGGGAGTCAGTATCTCAGCTCTGGTGATAACCGTGTGACCTGGGGCAAGGCCTCAGCTTTACTGCCTCCTCCGTCAATGGGAGCTTGGGTCACAGGCCTCACTGCAATGACTGCCTGAGCTACATCCTCTTTATTTGCAGAAATCCATAATAGCGAGGCAGATGTGGAAATGGGAAAGCCCTGAAGCTGAGTTCCAGCTTCTCCACAAATGAGTTGGGTAATCTTCAGCAGATCCCTTAATTTTATGAACCTAAATTTTCTCACTTGCAAAATGGGCATGATAAATATTGCAGAGCAGTGATAAAGATTGTAAATAATAAAGTATGGTGAAAGTGCTTTGTAATTTTAAGGTGCTGTAGAATCACATGAAAGCAATAACGTGGAAGCTTTTAAGCCATAAAGAGCTCTATAAATGTAAAAGATTACTAGAGAAGTAAAGGCACTATTCTTAGTGACTCACTGTACAAACTCACAATAGTTTACATTAAAAATAGATTATAAGGGCCAGCCCTGTGGTCTAGTGGTTAAGCTCCGTGTGCTCTGCTTTGGCAGCCCAGGTTCAGTTCCTGGGCACAGACCTACACCACTCGTCAGTGGTGGCAACCCACATAAAAAACAGAGGAAGATTGGCATGGATGTTAGCTCAGGGTGAATCTTCTTTAGCAAAAAAAAAAAAAAAAGGGATTATAAATCCCGCTCCCCTCTTCCCAAGAATCCATTCTCCATTGGCCCCGGCTATTCCCTTAAATTGCTTTGGATGTTGTGGTATATCCTCCCCCATGCCCACTTTGTCAGCTTCCAACGGCTGTTTGAAAATGCTTGCTTTATTTTGCCCCAGAACTTGTTGCAGCATATCTTGTTTCAACAGCCTTCCAGCCTGCCAGTGGAGCTTTGGTTCTGCCCGTGGTGATGACTCTACAGCTCTTTGTCAATTCTTTGGAGTCATGGAACACATGATCAGCTAGTTGGGTTACGTGTTGCTTTAACCACTGAAGAGCAGATTCCCAGGCTCTGCCATGTTTTACAATCTGCAAGTTAATTATGATTGTTTTAACAAGTGCTCCTCACCAGAGCTTCAAATAGCCCCTATCAACGTTTCTTCACTCCTTTCTTTACAGCCACACAACCCTCTCTTCTAAGGAACTCCCTGTGTTTCCAGTTCAAAGGGAAAAAAGGGAGAAAAAAGTGCAGGAGCAGATGAGCTCACGAGGTCAAAATTGAACTAATGGATCAATGGATTCTAAATTGTTTTAGAGTTAAGGGTTGTGTGCCAGGTGAAATCATAGCATGCATAGGAATCACCTGGAATTAATAACAAAAAGTGCAGATTTCTGGACCTCGCCCCAGAGATACTCTGATTAACGGTTTCTGGGGCCGGTTGTTAAACACGCTCCTCAGATGAGTCTGAAGCAGGGGGCCTACATTTTTAGAAACCTGGTGGAGAGAGCACTGGTTCTCCTACTGTTTTATGCAAGTTGTCTCTAGACAAGCCACACACTTACTGTGCTAAGTCTGCATGTTTATAAATGGACCTGAAAACAGCAACTGCCCTCCCAGCCTCACAGGTTTGAAATGGGAGTAAAATGAGACAACAGACCTGAAACGGTTTTGAGAAGTAAAGCGCTCGTGTCAGTTCAAGGCACGTTCATCCTTCTCAGCATTCTCTTCCCTCAATGGAGCAGAGCCCCGCTGGCAGTGCATTCCGCCCCCACCCCACTGGGCACTTCCAGGTATTCACTTGAAGGGAGGGAAGCCCCAGTGACCTGCCTTGTCTATTTGTTCCACACAGGTTCACCTAGGTTTATGCCCTTCCCAGTGGAGTGCTACAGGAGCACATACATTTCTGTCTGAAATCTTGATGAAAAGGGATCTGGGATGACCCTCCTAAGAGGCTCAAATCCTCCTTGAAATCTAGGTACGTCTGCATCATTACTGATCCCATTAATTTCATTTTCTACAATGTCACATCATTCCTGGGCCACACGACTTCCCTTTGAGCCAGGACTCGTACCTGAGGGTTCGCAGTCCACGCCCGCCCCTTGCACTCTGGCTGTGTTCCCAGGTACAGTATATACATTTTGAAGTTCAGAGTGATCAGCTTCACATTAATCTCTTCTCCTTCACTCTGTTCTAATCCCTTTGGAAAGAACCTTTCCAGGGTATTCTACCCTTTTGGGCCACACTCAGCTTGGAAGAAAATACTGGGGAGTATCATTTCCAGTTAAAGCACACTGCCCTCCTCTTTTAGATATACTGGGCGGCCCACCTGCTAGGTCTTCAACTGCTTGCGGCCTTGTTAAATATTCTGCAATTTCTGATCACTGTCTGAGAGTTCACAGCTACCCTGGCCCCTAAAGAGCAAAGAGGGGCAGGATTCTCCTCTCAAGGCTTGATAAATTCTTCCCCTGCTCATTCTCTCTCATTTATTCAGGCAGTCGCTCAACAAATAGTCATGGATCACTTAGTACATGCCAAGCATTGGAGAGACAGCCCAAGACAGACGATATTCCTACCCTGAGGGAGTTTATGTTCTCATGGGGAAGACCATTAATTAGTGAACAAGAAAATTTAAGGTAGCAGTAAAAATGAAGAGAGTGACACACTGTAGTGTTATGCAGAGCGAATGGGGCTGGGGAGTTGCTACCATAGATTGAGTAGTCAGGAAAGGCATCTCTGAGGAGGTGACATTAGAGGTGAGACTTGAGTGACCCAGCCTTGGCAAGATTGTGCACTGGAAAGCTGTTACACAAGCTTTTTCTCTGATGGCTTCTGTGTTATTTTGCAAAGAAATCCTTAGAAAGTCTTATGCTTTGAGCACAATGACATTTTTGTAGGTTACTGCTAGGATATATACAACAGCCCACCAGAATGAGAAATACTCAGCGTCCACCCCGCCACAGCTCTGTGCTCCTTTTCAAAGCATCACTTTGGTCAATGGTGGCAAATGAGTCAAAGGATCCCTCAGAATAGACTCCCTAAGAGGCCTATGTGGGGGATCCGAATTGGTCACCCCCAAATGTGTCTTTTTGCCTTGATTATTTTTAAGAACAAAAGACTGAAAGAAACTTTAACCTTCCCCCTGACTGCCTAAAAGAATTTAAGATAGAAGGCCTGTTCCAGGAAGGAGTTAATACCCTAAGATAACTGTAATGTGATGTAAAATGTGTCTCTTGGGTCACATTGTCTATAGATGGCCCAGTGAACATTTGTTTATCAAATGTTCGCTTTTCCATCTCCATGTAAATTGCCTTCCACCCCTTTGAAGACCCAAACCACTACCCACAACGTCCTCCTTTGTCTTTAGCTGAAGATGGTATTTAAGGTGGCAGCTTTGGCTAGTCTGGTGATTTACTCAGTTTTCCTGGGCCTCTCGCATGTATACATGTTATTAAACTTTGGTTTTCTCCTGTTATTCCATCTCATGTTAATTTAATTCTTAGACTATGAGTCAGTCCTGATGGCCTGGTGGTTAAAGTTTGGCAGGCTCCGCTTCAGTGGCCTGGGTTCAGTTCCTAGGCACAAAACCATACCATTCATCTGTCGGTAGCCATGCTGTGGCAGCAGCTTACATAGAAGAACCAGAAGAGGGGCCAACTCAGTGGTGTAGTAGTTAAGTTCGTGGGCTCTCCTTTGGCGGCCCAGGGTTCACAAGTTTAGATCCCAGGCATAGACCTACACACTGCTTTCAAGCCATGCTGTGGTGGGATCCCACACACAAAAAATAGGAGAAGATGGGCACAGATGTTAGCTCAGGGACAATCTTCCTCAGCAAAAAGAGGAAGGTTGGCAATTGATGTTAGCTCAGAGCTGATCTTCCTCACCAAAAAAAATGAGAACTGACAAACAAAATATACAACCATGTACTGGGGCTTTGGAGAGGAAAAATTTTTTAAAAAATTAAGTTAAATTAAAAAAGAATAACTCTTACACCATCCAGAAGGACCTAGAGGGTAGAGAAATTGTCTTCCTCCCTAGACCTATTTTATCCAATTAAAGTAAGCATTTTACTAAAGTGTTGTTTTCAGAGCCCTGAGAAAGGGCTCCCATCTCTCAAAATACTCTGGACTTTCCAACCACATCCTGGAGATTGAAATTCTTTTTAACCAGTTTTTCTTTCCACAGCCAGTTAAAAGGCTTAAAATGCAATACCCTCAAGGAGAAGAAATTGGCCCTGCATACACACTATGGTTCTAAAGAGGATACAGGCTCTTTCTGTAAGGGGAAGGGAGGGTAGAGGAAGAGACACGTGTTGGAGAGAGCCAGAAAAGGTAAGGGGACAGGAAGAGCTAAGGAAGGGGCACTGGAAGGACGGGAAGGCCGTGTGCCCTTGAGCAATTTATTTAATCCCTGAGGATTGCAGCTTCTCTAGACTTCTCCAGAGCTTGAGGAAGTGGGGCATTCTTGGAGTTGGTCAGAGGGGTTGGCTTTGGCTGCTGTCTGTCCCTTCTGCCTTCATCCTGAAGACTTGTTCCCACATTTCAGAAGGTGGATGTCCTCATGGGAGGAAGCAGTGTGTATCCAGGACCATTTGCCTCAGAGGAAGTGTAAAGGGAAGGCCTGAATAATTTACACATGAGGATGGTAGGAAAGTGGCATCTCATGAAGCAAAAGCTTCTTCATCTTTAAGAAAGAGCCAAGTGGGCAAGAAAGCCTCAGTGGGAGGAGACCTCCAGTAGTACATGACCACCATTACGGGTCAATCCCTCAGGAACACAGTGTGATTCTAATTGGTTAGGAGATAGTAGGGGGGGTGGGGGGGTGGGGGGGGGGGGGTGGAATCTACAGGGGAACTTCCAGCACTGAGCAACCTACCCTCATTTTGTTACCCTGGCGCCCAGCTGGAAGGGTCAAAATAATGGGGTAAAGGGATGGAAAGAAAAGTCCTCAAGAGCTTTGTGGACTAATTCAATGAATATTTAGAATAATAAAGTAAAGCGAATAAATCCTGAGGCCCTCAGGAGTCTCCATTTCCCAGAATCCTAATTAAAGAAGGTAATCCAGGAACCAAGAAGAAATTAAACCTGCATTTCAATCTTTAGAGATGTGAATTTCTAAAAACACTGAAGGGAATCTGATTCATAACCCAAAGGACACTTCTTAAATTCCCTTTTCTCTCTTCCTTAATCTACAGCTGACAGAGACTTTTACCCACCAAATCCCCGAAATTGTCCCCAGTACCCAGGCCCTGTGTTCATCCCCGCTCTTCATTCTGCCCTTCTCTTTCCTCCCATCTCTGCAGTTCCTTTCTCTTCCTTTCTCAATTCTGCATAGCAAAAACTTGCAAACTGATTTGGAAAAGACTGGACTATCCTTGGAGCTGTGCCCTGCAGTGGAAATATAATGTGAGCCACATATGTAATTTAAAATTTTCTCATAGCCACACTTAAAAAAGTAAAAAGAAACAGGTAAAATTAATTTTAATAATATAATATGTTTAACCTAATATGTCCAAAATACTATTATTTTAACATGTAAGCAATATAAAAATTATTCAGGAGATAGTTCATGTTTCTTTCATACTACGCTTTTGAAATCCAGTGTGTATTTTACACCTACAGCATATTTTTAAATGGGCTAACTACATTCAGGTGCTTAACAGGAACATGTGGCTAGTGGCCTTGTTGGACAGTGCAGGCTTATAAGTTAGGTGAATGGGCAGGAGAAGGGGAAAGACTGGACCCCAAATATGGGGATGTGGCCTGGTTTGTGAAGATGTTTTCACAAGTTGGCACAATAACAAAAGAACAAGAATAAGGACAATGTGCCAGGAGTCTTCTATTTATCTTCCAACTCTTACAGTAAAATTTTGATTTCAGTGATCATATTTTCAATTTCCAAGAGTTCTCTCATTTTCTGAACTTTCTTCCTTCTTCCCCTCTCTCCTTTCCTTCCTTCTTTTCTTTTTTAATAGAATGCTGTGCTCATTTCATGGAAGCAATGTTTCTCTTCTCTCTCTGATGACACTCCTTCTAGTTGGTCTGGTTCTCTTCTGTTTCCTTCACTGTTTCCGTTTCTTCTGAGTTCCTTTGTACTGTTGGTTGGTTTTGGCCTCTGTCTTTCCTGTCAGAGGACTGTCTCACACATCTGAGGGTTCTTAGCCTTCTTCCTCTATAAGAATGGGTCACGAAGAAGCCAACTGGAATTTGGGGTGGGGAATAGAGATGCCAGATAAAATACCTGATGTCCAGTTCAATTTGAATTTCAGATGAACAATAATTTAAGAAATATAAGTATGTCCTAAATATCGCATGAGACATATTTCTACTAAGAAATTATTTATCATTTATCTGAAATTCAAACTTATCTGGGGATCCTGTATTTTTATTTGCTAAATCTGGCCACCACAGGAGGGATCTTAGTCAACTAGTGGGACCCCAATTTTTCTTGGTCCTGTCAGTTTTCTCAGTTTGCCTTTTGGGGCTATAAGCCTAGCTGCTAATGTGCCACAAGCCAAATGTGGGAAGGAAGCAGTGTGCAGACTGTCTTCAGTGCTACCGTCTACCCACCTTCACACTGTGTCTGGTGCCCTTTTCCTGAACACTCCCCACTTTGGAGGTACCGCTTCCCCCAGCGTCTGAGTCTTTCTGGGATTCCGAGACTCTAATTAATTCACTTCCCCGCTAGGTTTAACTTTTAGCTTTCTGTGAATATTGTTTATTTCTCTTTTGCTGTGTCTTTGTCTAGTGTTCTTTTAGTCTTTGAGGCTTTACATCATTTAAAAATTCCTTTGCTTAATTTGTTTTGTGAGAATAGGGATAAATGAGAGTCTTCAATCTGCCATGTTTAACTAGACAACAGTGATTTTCCATTTATTTTATTGGTCAATATACCTGGAGGAGAAATTGTCTCTAAGGTGTTACATACCCAAATGTCCTGGGGAAAAGGTGTTTGGATAAACCCAGGACTTTTTCTTCTCTCTTCTCCTCTGCACCCAGTGAAAGACCAAAGGTGACCCTGACATGCATTCTCTGGCCTTCCAGACTCGGTACTTCGCACTGTTGGCTCCCCAAGGAGAGCTGGACTAGAGTGCCTATAAATTTTCAGTCTTAACCAACTGTGGGTTTTCAACCTAACCATTCCCTGCAGCTCTGTGGCTTAGAGCAATGAATTTAGATAAGGGCAAGGTTTATTGTTGTTTATTGCTTTACAATAAGTGCTGTTTGCTCATGGTAATTGGTTCACAAAGGCCCTTCAGTCAGTAATAAATAAAAGCCCAGGGTCATTTGTTAAGCAAGGTGAGGGGTCCCAAGGCTCAGTGAGGCCTGAGTACCCTGGTCTTTGCCTAGTTTCTTGGACACACCCTCTGAAAGGAGCCCAGGAAATTTCAGAAGCAGTCTGATCACTTCCAAAAAATTATTTTCTACCAACTCATATTGTCCTAATTAAACTAGTTGCTACATGTGGCAAATATTATAGGCAGTAAAATTCAGGCCAATAATCACACCATCAAGGAATGAACATGAATAGCAAGAACGAGGCAGGAGTACCAACGGCTCTCACTAGACTTGGCCCCATTTAACAGAGGATGAAACAGGCTCTGAGAGCCTTGTAGCAAGTAAGTGGCACCACTGGTATTTAAAATCCTGTTTGGCAGATTCTCACTCTTAGAGAGGGATTTAGACCCTCTTTAAATTGAAGAATCTAAAATGCCTGTATGCAATCTGGGAAAGCAAAGGGTAAAACCAAAGAACTTTCTGCAGAAGGAAATTTCCTATTCCTTTGTCAAATATGGTTTTCCACAATGAATTACTTCTCTAGCAGATATTGCAGGGCAGTAAGACTCGGAGGACAGTCATCAGGAAGGCTTCTGTTTATTTTTTTTCTTTATTTTTGAGGAAGACTATCCCTGAGCTAACATCTGCCGCCAATCCTCTTCTTTTTGTTGAGGAAGACTGGCCCTGAGCTAACATCTGTGCCCACCTCCCTCTACTTTATCTGTGGGAGGCCTGCCACAACATTGCTTGATAAGTCGTGCGTAGGTCTGCACACGGGATCCGAACAGGTGAATCCCGGGCCGCCAAAGCAGAACGTGCACACTTAACTGCTGCGCCACCAGGCGGGCCCCAGGAAGGCTCCTGTTTTGGTGGTAGTATCAACCAAACAAAATCAGGAAGACTACATGGTGGGAAGAGGCAAGAACTGGACATCTGTCTTGGTTTAGTCCACAGTTAAAGAGCACTGATTTTCTTTCATAGTAGACAAGCTCATCTTCAGGAAAACTGACAGATCTCTTCCCCTGCAAAAAACAACCGCATGCTTGATGGGACTCAGACCTGGGCCCATCAGTCACCTCTAGGTCAGGAGGTATTAGAGAGACAGGTGAGTTCCTATGAAGAGTTCGCATGGGGGGGAGAAAGATGGACATGTCATGTCAGTTACTCTCAGGGAGTCCAAAGAGTCTGGCAATGTTAGATTTTTATGTTCATTTTAATTGTTTTGATGTCTTAACCTAGTAATAAATTGCCAGTTAATCACGTTTTTTTTTTTTTTTGAGGAAGACTAGCCCTGAGCTAACATCCGTGCCCATCTTCCTCTACTTTATATGTGGAACACCTACGACAGCATGGCTTGCCAAGCGGTGCCATGTCCACACCCAGGATCCAAACCAGCGAACCCCAGGCCGCTGAAGTGGAACGTGGGAACTTAACCACTGCGCCACCGGGCCAGCCCCCAGTTAATCACTTTTATGGAATAATAAAAGGTACATAAAATGTCAGTGCTGCCCTGCCCAGAAACCCCTCCCCAGCATAGAGTGTTACTGAAACAGCTTTCATTCAGGTAAGTTGGCAATTTTATCAGAGCATAGAAGACAATGACAATTTCCCCACATGCTGCAGCA
Organism: Equus quagga; assembly: GCF_021613505.1. Lineage (NCBI taxonomy): Eukaryota > Metazoa > Chordata > Mammalia > Perissodactyla > Equidae > Equus > Equus quagga. The sequence continues at coordinate 11,085,639 of NC_060286.1, forward strand.
GACAATATAAAAAGCCTCCAAGTCCTAATACCCTCTGGCCCCAAGAACATGTCTTACACAAAGAGCAGCTCTGCAGAGTTTGGTCCCCAGGTTACGTTATTTTGATGGTAGAGAAAGCCCATATTTCTTCTTCAGAATTTAGAGGCGAGGGGTCAGTAGATAGGGAGATAAGTGATTAATAAATGTGATAAAATGGACATTCTGCGTTAAGCCTAAACTGCATGGGTTTTTAGATGAGGTTTATGTAAGAACATTCTTGAATTTTTTCCAATTACCAGTGAGGTTAGAGTATCTGTGGAAAGCTGCCATGCACAGACACTGGAAAAACAGAGTCATTCCCAATTTCTGCCACGTGGCCCCAGCGTGACCTTGCTGATGTGTTTGAGTTTTTAGTCCCCTGGCTTAAGTGGAGAGGAGAACCCTCTTTACAAGGTTACCTTACAGAGCAGTAATTGTCAACCCTGATTTTGCAAAAAGCAAGAGCCTTTCTGGGATTGTTGTGAATTCTCAAGAGATTTCAAACTAGCCTAGCGTGCCTCTCCCACCAGGTGCCTGCCATTAGGAGAAGCAGTTGAGAAATCACACCATGAAGGGGTGGAGCAATTCCAAAAAGGTTGAAAATTCTTGATATAACAAGGTCGTAAAGCTACCGAGTAAAGGAAGAAGTGACTTGACTTTCTGATGACTAATGTGACAATCTCAGCACTTCACTTGGTTGCCATTGCCAAAGGAGGAGGGATGAGGAAGAAAAGAGAGGGAGAGGAGAGGCGGAGGGAGAGCTGCCTCAGTTGTGACAGTTCTGCTAGACCATAAATTAAGCTAATTATTAGTATCAGCTCTTATTTAATTCGATAGCGCTGCTTTGTAATTCTACAACTCTTAAATTGGCAAAGCGTTTTGTAATGGCGCTGTATGAAGGATCCTATATAAAATTAAGTTCACTATTCTTGTTGTTATAGTTTAGGAGTCACCCTACCAAGCTGGTATGACATGAATTAAGAAGGTGAGCTGCAAAGAAAGAGGCTGAGAGCTGCTTATTTCAAGATAGTTGTCTATAAGCCCAGCCAACAGAACAAGGCGCCAAGGGATAAAAGTTAAGTAGGATGAGATCTGCAATAAAGCCAAAGATGTGGGTTCTATTTCTGATTTTGTTATCATTTTGACCTTTTAGAATGCAGAAGAAGTGAAAATGTTTGTCTTATATCGACCTGCCCAGGATGCAATAGAGAAGAACAAGACTCAAGGAGAGAAATGGAGACTTCCCTTAAGAAATGCATTAACTAAATGTCAGGTGATACAACCCTTGAAGGTCTTCCATCCACAACAATTTCACTTGAAAGCTATTTATTTAGGAAACAGATGACAGAAAGCCCTGGAGTTGCAGATTAATATTCCCTCAGTACACCTGTGTTAGAACACTTCCAGTACTGTAGGCAAAAGAAGCCCAGAGGAGGATCAGGAAGACGTCTGTGTGTCTACATAGTGACTCTTCCTTGTAGCATTGAAAATCTTTCCTGACTATTCAACGTAAAGAATTACGAAAAAACTTAGTAGACTTTTAAAAAGACTTTACAGGGAAGTTTTTAAACAAATAAAAATATGTAGAAACACGAGAAAGCAGAATGATACGAGCAAAGTTCAAACATTCAGTAACTATCTAGTGAGCACCAACTACTGATGTGCCAGGCAACTCACAGTGGTGAGTGACGTAGATTAAGATTCAGTCTCCACAGAACGTAAAAGTTGCATGCTGTTCTGCGTTTAAGAGAGGGGGCCTGATCTTCTGAAATCTGTTTTTTGTAAGTAGGCTAAACATAAATAATGAACAGGATAGAGAGAGAATATGGTAGCTTTTTAAGGCAGGGCTCAGCAGCCTATGACAAGGGGTCCCAGAGCAACTTTGGAAACAATTTATAGTGGTTCAGTGTTCAAGCTGTGGAGAGCCAAGTAGGGGGGCTACCCTGAGTTTATCCCAGCCTTTCCAAGCCTTCTGCAACCTCATCTCCACCTCCACTCCCGCTGGATTTCTGGCAGCTGAAGGATCATGCCTCTGGGCTACCCCAACGCTCATTCCAGCAGGTTAGTCAAGTTTCCTGCCTTTCTTTGCAGCTATACCCACTTCCTAATGTGGTTCACTGGGATGTCAGTGAAGGAAATCATGGCAGCTACTTCTGAATTTATTGATCCCAATTTTGGAAAGAGTTTCCAAGAGAAAAGGACAGCCAGTGTCACAAGTTGGCCATCTATTTGCATCTGGAAAGTTGGAAGCTATCTAGCTTGCTGGCCTGCTTGACTGTACCACATGACATGGATAATAGCGACGCTCTGGCCACACAGGATGGTTCAATTCTCAGTCAATATTCACTGAGCCCACACAACTGCCCAGGCATCATAGAAAGAGTTGGCACAGTCCTAGCCTTTGATGGACTTGTAATCTAAAGTTACATTTAAAAGAAGAACTTAAAAATATGCAGGTTAATTCTACTCCCTAAATATTTATTGATTGTCATTAACTTGGACCATTAAACAGCTATCTTTTTGAAAACCGTCTCTCTCTGCCCTCACTAATGGAGTGTTCTCCATAATAGGCTTTTTCTCTTTCATAAATGTTCTTCTATGGCTTTTCCCTTTAAACTAAACTAAGGAAATATTATCATAACTGAAATCTTTCCCTATTCAGCTAGAAATGAGCATTTAGCTTAAAACAAATTGCAGGCCAAACTTTAAAGGGTCATTAATTAGTAATGGTACCAGAGGAGCAAGGTGACTAGATGGCTGAAATTGGGCAGAACAGGCCTGTTCTGCTTCTTATCCCATTTGACAACATTTGTCCTTCAAAAGCATGTTTAATCACTGAATGAGGTAATGCGGTAGGATTTCGGCATGGTGCCTGGCACATGGAGAGCTCTCAATATCTGTTCTCTGCCCTGTTTCCCTGTCCCTTCACCTCCTTTGCTCTCAGCAGTCACCCAAGCCTTCCAACCTTTTATGAAAATAATGGCTTGAACTCCCTCAACTTTTCTCAACTTAAAGCTCATCTCTTTGGTACTCCTTTCCCGGGCTGACTCCACTGATAATCTTGATGCCATCCGCTCCAGGCTCCTCTTGTAGCCCTGCTCTTCCAGTAACCCCTTCTCTACTGTGATCTTCATTCTCTCCCGCTTGTGTTTCCTTACCTTAGTCAACGAATGCTCTCTATCTTAAAATCCAACAAAACTTTCTCTCAACCCTTTTTCTTCTTAAGTTACTGGTTGTTTTCTCCTACCTATTGCACCAAGCTTCTTGAAAAAGTAGTCTACACTCCCTCCCTCCACTTCCTCATCTAAAATCTGCCCCTCGCCTATTGCAACCGGGCTTCTGCAGCTACTAACACTGCTTTCCCAGTGATTGCAATCCCAGAGATTGGCAATGAGCTCCTCTCTACCAAATCTAGCGGCCTCTTCTCATTCCTCTTCCACCTGTCCGTGGCATGTGAATTGCTCATCCACTCTCCTGATAAATTTATTCTTACTTGCTTTATCTTTATCTGCCACTCTTTATTATCTCCTAATACAATACTTTAAATGCTGGCGTCCTCAAATGTCCGTTTTTAGTTGCTTCCGTTTTGCTCTGAATCAATGCTTCTTGAACTAGACGTATATAAAAATTACCGGGGGGGGGGGGCCTCTTTAAAAATGCAAACCCAGATTAAATCCAATTAAATCCATACCAATTAAATCTGATTTCTGACCTCATCCAGAAATTGGATTTAATTGATCTGGGGTCGGACCCAGGGATCTATTTTTTAAATGCTCCTCTGGTGATTCTCAAGTATAGCAGGATGGAGAACCATAGCTCCAGAATATCTACTTTCTTTCTTTCTTTTTTTTTGTGAGGAAGATTGTGCCTGAGCTAACATCTGCGCTAATCTTACTCTATTTTGTATGTGGGATGCCACCACAGCATGGCTTGGTGAGTGGTGTATAGGTCTGCACCCATGATCTGGAACTGTGAACCCCCATTGCCAAACCAGAGCATGCAAACTTAACCACTATGCCACCGGGACGGCCTCTAAAATATCTGCTTTCATCTCCAGTTCTTACATTATTCCTGAAACATTAGATCCAAATTTCCATCTCTTTGCTGAGTATCTTAGCCAGAACGCTCCACAGCACTTCATTTTCTAGGTGATCCGAATCAAACCCATGTTCCCAATTCTAAGAACATTCTCCTTTATACTTACAGGGCTACCATTCTCCCAAACTGGATACCTAGAAGTCATCCTTAAAAATTCCTTCTGCTTTGCTCCACAATTCACTTATTTGCCATGACCTATAGATTTTATTGCTGACCCATTTCAAATCCATTCTCTCTACCACCATCCAATGTGCCATTTTAGGACCTTATGCAATAACTTCTTACCTGGTGTCCCTGCCTTCAGTCCCATTTTTTTCAGTCCCTTTTCATCCCATTCTCCACGTGCCAGTAGAAAGATCTTTCGGGAACACAGATCTGGTTGTATCCACTCAATAGCCACCATTAGATTTCTTTTACTCAAGAATAAAGTCCAAATTCCTTAGTAAGGCCCTCACAATCTGGCCCCAATTTTCTAAAGCCACTCTCCTCTATCCTAGCTTCCCACCCCATTATGTTCCCCATAGTGCAGCCATGGTTCCTGAATCATGGCATATATTCCTTCTTGCCTTTGCTTATACTGTTCTCTCTGTCTGGGACTGGATTCAACTAAGTTCAATGAAGGGACTGTTTACAGAGATACAGTCAAGGTAAAGGGAAGCCACAAGAGTGTTTGAGACATTCAGAGACGAGCAGAGTGGGAAGCTCTTACTTTCCATGGACCCGAAGGGCCAAGGGGATGACCTACTGTTACCAAAGCTCAGGGAGAACTGGAACCGTGGGAAAGGAGGCCATCAGTAGGAGCTGTAGGCAGGAGGGTTGCAGCCACTGCCAAACCACAGTGCTGAAGTAGAGAGGGGCAGTGAACAAACACCCCAAACTCTCTCTCCTCCTGCTATCTAATCTCTGGCGGATATCTTTGACTGGCCAAACTCAACTAGAAGCCAGCTAACCACCAAGGATGGTCAGATGAGGTAGTCTATAGATTACAAAGCAGGGCAGGGAGAGCCAGAGAAGGAATGGCAGTGTGAGAATGAAGGCAGGGGAAAATTAAATGGAGAATAACCACATGATCCCCATTTATATATACTAAAATCCCTTGTATCTTTTAGGACACAGTTCAAATGTTTCCTTTTATGTGAAGTCTTCCCTCATTTTCCTACCCCAAGATTCAGTTATTTCACTTCTCTGTGCTCTCCTAGTTGTTGTTGTGTCTACATTATTGCAGCCATCAGTCTGACTTATGATACAATTATTTATGTATCTATACCCATCTCTTGCATCATATTTTGTGTTGCTGGAGGAAAGGGACAGTACTTCATTTGGTATAGTGTCTTGCAGGTAACAGGCACTCAATAACTGCTGGTTGAATTTAATTGCATTTTCCTGTTATCTCCTTCTCAGCCTCTGTCAGGAAGATTCATATCCACTTGTAAACCATAGTCCTCACATTTTTTACATTCCCACTTTTCATAAGAGTTCCTTTTGGTCTTACTTCTGCTTCAGGCTTGATTTTCTCCTTCTTCTTACCTACATTTCTTAGGTTAGATACTTCAAACTGCAGCTCACCAACAAATTGTTGAGAATACTGACATCACTGATCCTGGCAAGGGTCTAAAAATCTCTAGCTTTATTCCATGTCCTAAGTGGTGCATATAAAAAATTTTTTTCTTTAATTTATTCATGCACCAAGCTTAAAAATGAAGTCACAGAACCCAATTTTTCGTCTTTCATTGGACTTTAAACTCTTCTGAATAGAAGTCACGCTTGACTTCACATGTTTTGCATATAGAAAAGGCTGCGTGCTGCTCCTATTCTTTATAAATACCAGTAGTGAGTGCGGCTAGCACATTCTCACTATGCAAACACTCTTCTGCATTGATGGTTTTGATGCACATTGATGTGGCTTTGAGATTTTTATATGAAAAGGAATATTTTTAGATCCAATGAAAGTATTATTTTACATCGGTAGTGTTGATAATGATAGAAATAATGGCAAAAATTATAATTCCCATAGCAGTTCTGAATTTTCACTTCAGATATTGTATTTTTCATCATAAGAAGTTCCACTTTGGTCTTTTTTTATATCTTTCTTTTCTCTCCTTAACATGCTCACTCCTACTTTCTGGAACTTATGGAGCATAATTATAAAAGCTGTTTTAATGTCTTCGTATACTAATTTTATCACCTGTGTCATCCCTGGATCTGATGTTGATTAACTTATTTATTTTCCTCATTATGGGTGGTATTTTCCTCCTTCAATTTGCATGCCCAGTAAAAAAAAGAAGCACTAATAAGAAAATGGGATTCCAGGCATTGTGAATTTCACAGTGTGGGATCTTTTTTTCACTCCTTTAAATATTTTTGAGTTATGTTCTGGGTCACAGTTACTTGGAAACAGCTTGATCCTTTGGAGACTAGCTTTAAACTCTGATAGGCCAGAGCAGAGCAGCCCTTAGTTTAGGACCAATTTGGGCTGCTAATGAGGCAATCCCTGTCTGAGTCCTCGACCCAAGACCAATGTGTTAGAGAGTTTGTGAATTCAGGCTGTTGGAATGTGAGCTGTTTCCAGTCTGTGTGAATGCCAGTCTTTCGGGTGTTTCTCTCCTTGGCCTCGAGTAGTTTCCCCACACGTGAATGCTGATCAGTACTCAGCTGAAGACTCCTGGGGAAGCCCTCGCAGGTTCTCTAGAACTGGCTCTCTCTTTGTGCGGCTTTCTTCTCTTTGATAATCTACCCTACAAATTCTAGCTGCCTTAGCCAATCTGAATTCTCAACTCTGTCTCAGGAAACTCAGGAAAACTGCCAGGCTTCGCTGGGGTTCCCTTGCCTGTGCTGTAGCCTCGAATCTCTCCAGGCAGGAAGCTGGGGAGATGGCAGTTTCCCCTCATTTCTTTCTCTTCTTCCAGAGATCACTGTCTTGTGCAGCATGTTGTCCAATGTCTGAAAACTGCTGTTTATATATTTTGCCTGCTTTTCATTGTTTAAGGTAAAGGGTAAATCAGGTCCCTCTTATTCCATCATGTCAACAATTGAAGGTCAGTTTTGATTTTCAAATAGAGGATAGGGAGGTATATTGAACCAATTTTGTATCAGAAAAATAAGCTAGAGTATGACCATGGCCCAGTCATTTATCCTCTTCTTAGCTTTGCTTTCCTCATCTATAAAATGAAGAGGTTGGTCTCTATGATCATTAGGTTCTTCTCTGGCTCCGAAATTCTGTGATTAAGCACAGGTAAATTTTTGCAGAGAGAATTGTATATGGCTCCAAAGTGATAATTTAAAGATTCGCTACTATGGAACTCCTGTTTTGCCATAGTAGGGTAAATTTAGAACAGATCTGTGTTTTAATAAATGAAGAAGGAGTCTTTGGTTACAAACTTGGGAGGGACAATACAAATCCCATAGCACACACATGTAAAATGACCAAAGACTTTGAAGAGGGGGAAATGTATAGGAATATTCTTAGTTTCATTATTAATTACAGGGCATTATGTTTTGGACATAGTAGGTGTTCAATAAATACCTGTTGAATATCTCAGTGGTACTTGAAGCCATTTTTCTAACAGGGAAAAGTGATTGAAAAAGCTTCCACTATAGCGAAAGTTGGAAACAAACTAAAAATTCATCAATATTGAGATTCATCAGTGGTATACCCATGTAATGGAATATTATACAACAGTCAGAAATACTGAAGCAGAGTGGTATGCACTAATATGAAATATTTTCAAAGATGCATTTGTTAGGGGCCAGCCGGGTAGCGCAGCAGTTAAGTTCGCATGTTCTGCTTTAGAGGCCCAGGGTTCACCAGTTCAGATCCCAGGTGCGGACACAGCACTGCTTGGCAAGCCATGCTGTGGTAGGCGTCCTACATATAAAGTAGAGGAAGAAGAGCACAGATGTTAGCTCAGGGCCAGTCTTCCTCAGCAAAAAGAGGAGGATTGGTGGTAGATGTTAGCTCAGGGCTAATCTTCCTCAAAAAAAAGATAAGACGTATTGTTAAACAAAAAAACAAGATCACTATATATAAATATTTTTATACTCATATGTATTTCACAATAAAAAAGATTTATTTTTTATTTTTATTTTTTTTTGAGGAAGATTAGCCCTGAGCTAACTACTGCCAGTCCTCCTCTTTTTGCTGAGGAAGCCTGGCCTTGAGCTAACATCGTGCCCATCTTCCTCTGCTTTATATGTGGGATGCCTACCACAGCATGGCGTGCCAAGCAGTGCTGTGTCCGCACCCGGGATCCGAACCAGTGAACCCCTGGCCGCCGAGAAGCGGAACGTGCGAACTTAACCGCTGTGCCACCGGGCCGGCCCCTGAAAAAGATTTAAAAAGGAATTGAAAAGACAATGTGTATAGTAATATATATAATTATATATTTCATGTGTTATATAGAAATAATATCTTTGTTAAGGCAATATATACATATTATTACATGCTTGTAATATTCAGAGAATGCATGTAGATAGATATACGAACTGGTGACACTGGTGCCTCAGGGGAGGAAGACTAGGGGACAGTGTGAAAAGAGAGATTCACTTTCCCCTTTATACTCTTTTATATGCCCTTTGAATTTTTTATGATGTGCATATGTTATCTAGTTTCTAAAAGTGCTGCTACTGGATATGTGTTTTTTTTTCAGTGAAATAACTGAAGTTGTCTAAAATGGTTAGATTTCCATAAAGCAGTCTGAGAAGTTTTCCCTGTCTTTAGATTATGTGTTTAATAGAGCCAGACCACACCCACTCTTTCTGCTATTACTCCAGGAAAGTACAGGGCACCTCCACGGGTATGATCAATTTCCTATTCTTTATGAAAAGAATCATTGTGCTAGACACCTAAATGCCTGGGACCTGCAGCATAATGCTTGATTGAATATGGGTGGTTGAGAGAAAAAAAGCAAGGCCATTTGTTTCTAACGATCCTGTATACATTTTATGATATTTAATTAACCTTTATAATCTAACCGACTGGTCTTTCTGGCTTCCAGAGGAGCTACAAGAAGCACAGGGTGCACGAGCTGGACGGTGAAGTGAGGCTGTGTGATTCACAAGATGTTAACTTGTAGCCAGTTTGCTACTTTCCAAGGCTACAGGTAATGTGTAAATATGTTTGAAAGAGAGTAAAATAACACCCACCAAGTGGGCACACTACTTTTTATGTTTTAGGGAGAGAGTTACACCTCTGGCAAGCTATCTTAAAAGAATGACTTCTAGGCGCCAGCCCGGTGGCGCAGTGGTTAAGTGCATACGTTCTGCTTCGGTGGCCCAGGGTTTGCCGGTTTGGATCCCGGGTGCAGACATGGCACCACTTGGCAAGCCATGCTGTGGTAGGCGTCCCACATATAGAGTAGAGGAAGATGGGCATGGATGTTAGCTCAGGGCCAGTCTTCCTCAGCAAAAAGAGGAGGATTGGCAGCAGATGTTAGCTCAGGGCTAATCTTCCTCAAAAAAAAAAAAAAAAGGGATTAACTTCTAGTTGTAACCTGTGTTCCTACAAGTATCTGATTCACCTCAGGTAAAACTCAGCCAACTATTTCCTGGAAGACCTGGGGAGATATTTGGAAACATATGTGCAAGTCCAAAATTAAAAATCCACGGCTCATTATGCAAGCCAGAAAAAGTGCTAGGATTTGCTATTATACATGCCCAAGGCATTTTCTTCTGACTCTGTTATCTGCTTTAAAATTTCTGGCGCTATTGCTGGTTTTGAATTCTTGAAATGCCAGTGTAGCAAGTAGATAGTCAGTGGCAGAAAGATGCCTCCAAGATCCAGCCAGCCAATGAAAGAATATGAAGAATAAGATTCTTGACTTCAAGAAGCTTATTTTTGTCATTTGGGAGATATTGTGTAGAAATCACTATAACACGTGAATCATGGGAAGGAAAACATTTCTGTTGGGGGGGGAAATGTTATTTAAAATGGCAGTGTTTTTGGTGGGTTATGCATTGGCAGGAAGAGTCCTGCTTCCCCTCCCCCATCAAATCTGAGACAAAGACCAAGAATTTAACAAAAGGGAAGCCCCTGCTATGGGTGCCAGATTTAGCAAATAAAAATGCAGGATGCCCAGTTAAATTTGAGTTTCAGATGAACAACAAATAATTTTTTTAGCATAAGTATATCTTATGCAATATTTGGGATATACTTACACTAAAAGATGATTTGCTGTTTTATCTGTCAATCCTAGCCACTACACAAAGTAGAAATGATGCATTATATGTTGTTGTCTTTCCCTCACCTCTTGGTTCCCTCATGGTGAGTGAGTTGCTATTGACACCCTCTTCACAAGTAGGATCCAACCAGGGCTGAGAACACAGCCAAATTCTTGCTATGCTGCAGAGACAGAATGGAGGAACAGGCTATAGACTGACTTATCTTAAGAACAACTGTGAGATAAACCCCCTTCTCCTCCACATATAAACCAGATGGAGGTGCCCTTATAATATATAGGTTGCAAGTTGAGCCTTTTAATTTGGATATTAAAGGAAAAGATGATTCCAGAAGGCTGGAGGACTTGAAGAAATTCCATACTATGGAAATCCTTGGGGTGACTGAAGGTGGAGGTTCCATAAGCTGGTGAATGCTGGAGATGAAATGGTGTAAAACTGCTATAAGGAGTCAGGCTGAGGGAGCTCCTGGCTTCACGCCATGCTAGCTTCCAGAGCTGGAGAACGTGGGGGTGCGAAGACAAGGGTAGTGATTGGGATGCACAGGTGGATTTGTTCACTGGATTGTGGAAGGTCTTAGAGACCATGTTAAGGATTTTGGGCTAATCCATGAAGCAATGGGGCCCCCCTGGGGGTTTCTGAGCAAGAAATGGCATGATCAGAGTTGTACCTTAGGAATATTAATCTAGCAGTTCTTTACAGAGAGATTGCAAAGGGAAGAAAGAGTGAAGACAGGGTGATCAATTGAGAGGGCTACAGTCAGGGCCACCACTAGTCCATTTGGCATCTGTATGTGAATTAGAAAAGTCACCTCCCCTGGGGGGATGCAGAGCAGAGCACACATTTTGGCAAAAGACTGTGCCAAGGCACATGGTTTGGTGGCTAAATCAGGGACTAGATTTTAGTTCCCCATTACCCTCTCAGCCAGTATAGTTGTTGATTATTTAACACTAGCGGCTTAATGCAGTAAAGGTTTATTCCTTGCTCACGTCACAGTCCAACGCCTGCACAGTGGCTCTTCTCCCAGTGGGCACTCAGGGATCCAGGCTATCTACCTCTATCGTATAGTGAGATGATCTGGAATATGTAGCCTCCAAGAGGCAGGGGAAGGAAGAGCTGAAGGTTCTTGCAGGGGCACTTCTGGCCAGACTTGGAAGTGACTTACATCACTTCTGTCCACATCCCATTGGCTAGAACATGGCTCCAACCTGACTACAAAGGAGGCTGTGAAATATAAAGAAGGACAGTAACTTGTGCTGCTCTAACTCTAGAAAGTACTGGAAAGGATTCTAGCAATTGGAGAAAGATTGTAGGAATATTAGGGGAAGTCTGATGCACTTTATTCAATTTTCATTTTGACTATAATAAAAAGAGTAATATCCTTTTTCTTGTGCAAAGCAATTTAATGAGCATCCATATCTAGCAGTTTGTTTTTTCTAGAATTGTATATGTGGAAAACTGTGAGTCATAAATATACGAGGGACCTCCAGACATTATATGGTCCATGCTACTCTGTCAGAGCGTGACTGACTTAAGCCTAAAGCCATTAAAAATATGTATATACACCCAAGTTAGTGTCTACCTGTAAAAATGTGTCTTATTTCATCTGCATGTGATACTGGAGTTCAAGATTTGATGTGATGAATATAAAATTTATCCCAGGTCCTTTGGTGAGCAAAGTGGTAAATGGTAATCGGGAGACAGTAAAGGAAGGGTAAAAACTCTCCTACCACAAAATCAAAATTATCTGTGTGCAACCCTGTTTACCAGAGCTCAGTTAGCCTCCCTGCTACTAAGTTAAGCTCATAGAAGACAAAGAATTCTTTGAATGTTCAAAATACTATTGCATGGGCTCAGACCATCAAAATAGACCCCTGGCCAATCAGAATCTTGCCGTATTGGCAAACATCAGCCCTGGTGTACAGCCAAAGACACTTTAAGTACAAGGCCATGAGGAATCATAACTATAATGCAGAGTTTAAATAAATCTTTCAGATTCATCCCTATAGTGTCCATGTGCCTTAGACTTTCCAGGAAAATTCATATTTTAAGTATTAGATTTAGTTGTTAGGTTTAGTTTCACTCCATCTGATGAGAAAAATATGGTCACCACAGCTGTATCTCTGTGGGAGGAGCTGGGAAGTGGATTCATTGTAAGTGGTGGAGGAGAGCTAATCAAGCACATTTTGTCTTAGAGGCACATAGAATATTAAAAGTGAAAGGGCTGCAGAGATTATTTTATTAGGCCCTTATTTTAAACATAAAGAATAGTCCTATAAAAGGAAAGACAAAGTTAATTGGATTTCTTCTATTATTTAGGAATGTGGACATAAGTTTGTGTAAGGTTTCCTACGATATTTTAAAAATAGCTATTAAAAGGTATTAGAACTTCCTTGGAAACCATTTGCAGGATCTAACAATGTGTAAAGACAAAACTGCTTTTATTTAGTCAAATCCTTTCTATTGAAACAAATTCCACGTTCTTTGCTCATTCATTCACTCATCCATTCATTCAGTAACTATTTATTGAGCATCTCCCATAGGCCAGGCACTATTCTGAACACTGAGGATACAATGGTGAATACATCTGATTCAATGATCCTGTGTTAGGATTTTGCTGTTTTGTAAATGAAATATTGAGCCTGACAGAATGAACAGAATTTTGGGTTTGGGATCAGAAGACCTGAATTCTAAATGTCAATATACTGAACCATGAATTACATTAATGGTACCAAATAACTAGTCACTCAAGCCCCAAATCTCATTCATCTTTAGCCACTTTTTCAACTAATCAGTTATCACATCCTTCACAATTCCTGAATTCACCTCCTGCTATCCATTTCATTTCCTGGTTATTTCTTCTTTAAATTATTGTATCCAGAGCCATGCCACATATTGTGGAAGTCATCTACCACATGTGGCAGAGACATTAGTGCCCACCAAATATCCATGTGCTCCTCTGTATTTCCCAGCCTCCTTTGTTGTTAATTCAGAGCTATATGATTTCTGTTGCTACTATTTAAATGTTAGATATTCATAAACTCTTTGTTTCAACATATGATAGCATTAGCTTTTAGTAAAACTTGTCTGGAGATTTGCTTTTAAGATGTCTATCTGTCCTATGTGAAGACGGTTTTATCCCATTGTCATAGGGCTTTCATCTTTTTGTTAATTTTAAAAGGAGCCATGAGTGTTGCATTTACATAGCTCATGATTTCTCCTGAGCTCACTTTGTGACCAGACCAGTGTAAAGGAGGCTGAGTCATTTGGTTGGTGAGAAACTAGATGGTCCGTGTGGAGACGAACTCCAACATAGCCCACTTGACTTCATAAACAAACCAAGACCAACATTTACTGGAAACCATGCATTAGAGAATTTGCAAAGGCCAATATGAAGGCTGAGATTGAGTTACATTGCTAAGTACTGAGAATAGAAGGAGAGAGTGGTAAGATCTATAGGTGAATATCAGTGAGATTAGGAGAGTTGTAGAAAACTGAAGGAGAAAGTAAGGGAAAGGAGTATAGCAGGGTACCAGAGATGTCAATTCTTGTGTCTGCCCACCTCCTGCTTCTACTAAAGGGTCCCATAGCTCCTAGTGAAGAAGCAGCCACCATCACCTTGACACAGTAGTTTGGACCAGAATTAATACCTGACTGAAGGCCAGAAGACCTATGATGTGTCTTAGTAGAGAAAGACATGAAGATCCAATGAGATTTCCCTCTCTGGAGAACGTGAACCAAGAAACTGAGAATGTGAAAGTTAAGATTGGGGCCAGCCCAGTGGCATAGTGGTTAAGTTCACAGGTTCTGCTTTGGCGGCCTGGGTTTCACTGGCTTGGACCCTGGGTGTGGACCTACACATTGCTTGTCAAGTCATGCTGTGGCAGGCGTCCCCCATATAAAAAAGTAGAGGAAGATGAGCACAGATGTTAGCTCAGGGCCAGTCTTGCTCAGCAAAAAGAGGAGGATTGGCGGCAGATGTTAGCTCAGGGCTAATCTTCCTCAAAAAAAAAAAAAGTTAAGATTGTGTCTTGTGCCACGAGAAAGATGAAATTATAAGGGAACAAAAATTATGAGCAAGCAGAAACCAAAAGGTAGAATAAAGAATGGAAGCCAGTTGGTACTGAGAGAAGAGCAGATGAGCAGAAACCACCTGGGGAACGAGAGAGACAGAAACGTGGAGGAGCAGGTCTCCATTCACCTCAGTATCTGATGGCAGTTCAGCCCCAGGGCAAGTTTCATTTCAGTTCACGTGTTTTGAACTGAAAACAGCTCAAAGTTCCCTTTCCCTGAAGTAACTTGGTTACTTGGCTCCTTGCACCTTAAAGAGCTCAGGTAAGTTGGATGGACTTCTCAGGCGTTTGACATGTCAATGTAAGAGCCCAGAAGAATGCGAGTATATTTTAAATGAAATGATCAGCCCTGAAACATTAGTTTGCTCCACTTGACCCTATCGGTGTGACTTTACAAGTTTACTTGTAAATCGTGCCAGCACATTTTATAGGGGGTTGTTTTTAGAACGTTTACTCTTTGTTTTAAATACCAACAGTTGTGTTGTAGCATGTATTACAGAACTGAAATGACATTCAGCCTTTGGTCCAGGAAATCTTGTCAATCACCTGTTTATTTTTCTTCCTGAGGTTCTGCTTTCATGTTATCTTGACTTTGGATTTAGATCAGATAATCATAATAGTATCCACAAAGGCTTGCTTTATCTTAGGGTTTTTGTAGAGCTATAAATGGCTAACATTTATTTTGTGCTTATTCTGTGCCAGGTACCCTTCTTTCTTTCTTTCTTTTTTTTGGTGAGGAAGGCTGGCCCTGAGCTAACATCTGTGCCAGTCTTCTTCTATTTTGTATGTGGGATGCCGCCACAGCATACCTTGATGAGTGGTATGTAGGTCTGTCCCTGGGATCCCAACTCATGAACCCTGGGCCATGGAAGCAGAACACGTGAACTTCACCACTATGCCACCCGGCCGGCCGGCCCCCAGGCACTCTTCCTACTCATTTTACAGTAACAACAACCTGATGAGGTAGATAATATTATCATTCCCGTTTTACATGAATGAAAAAAATGAGACAGAGAGAAGTTTAAAAAGTTTCCCAAGGTCTCATCACCATTAAGTGACAGAGCAAGGATTCGAATATAGTTAGAATCTGCGTTCTGAACCACGACTCTATACTGCCTTGTTCCCATGGTAACTGTAGAAGATCTTAACTAGCCAGAGGTTACGAGTTTCTGGATCCCCTTGGCAGTAAAATTGCAATGAAAATTAATTAACTCGTTCAACAAATATGCTGCTGGTGGTGATTAAGGCAGATAGGCAGGATCTCGGCCCTCAAGGGGCCTTCTGGTGTTTCAGACTTTTCTCAGCTTGGTCAGACCTAGTCTTTCTCCCCAGAATCTGATTTTCCCTCGGGTGAACTCAGAAGATAGTTTTTGCCCCTGCAAAGTGGAACATTGGAACTTTGGTGACTTCAGCAAGGTTCATTCTTACTGGAGCAAGTATTTATAACATATGGACAGTGGTAAATTATTATTATTATTTTTTGCTGGAATTTTTCTCTCTGAATTTTTTTTTTTTCTCTTGCACCTATCCCATTCTTCCCCAGTCTGTATCTTCATTTTTGGTTTAAAATTTTTAAATATAGTACCATGTACTTGTCTTTGTTACATTTCTTTCAAATCTGTTTGGATTTGTTTCTCTTTTTTGTAGAGCATTAACAATCCAACTTAATATAATTTATCGAACTACTGTGGCATTGTATCAGGATTAGGTTCAGTGGATGGAACAGAAAAACCTAGATGGTAGTGGCTTAAATAACACAGAAGCATATTTCTTTTTCACATAAAAGAATTTTGGAGGTGAGCAGTCCACTATTGGAATGGAGGTTCCACAAGTTGTCAGGGAGCCAGCTCTTTCCCACTCACTGTCATGCTATCCCCAGGGTATGACTATCCTCCTCATGGTGGAAGATGGCTGAAAGAGCTCCAGTCATCACATCATATCCCAGGTAACAGGACGGAGAGAAGGGATGAGAAGGGTATATTCCCTTTCTTTTAATGACTTTTTCTTTTAATAGAAGTCCCACACAACATTTCTGCTTAGATCTCAACAGCCATAATTTAGTCATGTGACCACACCCGCTTGCAAGGGAAACTGGGAAATATAAGATTTTAGCTGAGCGGAAATAGGACCATCTAAAAATTGGAGGGTTGGTTATTATGGAAGAATGAGAGAACAGATATAGGGGGGTAATTTGAAGTCTCTGCTGCAGGTACTTTACACAGTTGGCATTTGATAAACATTTATTAGTTTCTTTTTATACACTTGATGACCATATTCTTGGAGGTATCGCTCAAGCTGTTAATAAAGATAATGAATCTGGGGGCTGGCCCCATGGCCAAGAGGTTAAGTTTATGTGCTCTGCTTCGGCAGCCCAGGGTTTCACCAGTTCAAATCCTGGGCACGAACATGGCACCGCTCATCAGGCCACGCCGAGGAGGTGTGCCACATGCCACAACTAAAAGGACCCACAACTAAAATATACAAGTATGTACTGGGGGGAGTTTGGGGAGAAAAAGCAGGAAAAAAAAAAAAGATTGGCAACAGTTGTTAGCTCAGGCGCCAATCTTTAAAAAAAAAAAAAAGATAATGAATCTAAGAATTTTCCCTCTTCTTACTTTTACTTTATGATGACATCATATAGCATATCATTGCATTAATTGCATCTAAAATAAACCCACCTGGAATTAGTTTATGCAAAACGGGGAATATATTGGAAGGATATGGGGGAAACCCTTGGGAGAGGCCTAAGCAGAAGAAAAGGCAGAGATTCTGCCAATGGTCAAGAAACCCTGGAAATGGGCATTCCAGTATAACAAAGACACTTTATCCATCCTGTCTGCTTCCCTCTGTTCATTGACTTTATTCTCTCACTGCAGAATTTGTTTTTCCACTTGGCAAGAAAACATATCCAGTGACATCTCCCAGATTCTATATCTATGTGAGGCTTGAGATGACCTCTCCTTGAAAGTCTAAAAATCTTGGAGGAATGGCTTCACTGGCCATCTTGGGTCAGGTTTCCACTTCTTGACCAGTTAGCTGTGACCAAGGGATAGTCAGCAGTAACATGGCTCCTCCTGCTTCCATCATATGGTAGAAGTGTGGAAATGGGAGGAACATCCCTAGAGGAAAGTTGGGCGCTGGTTACACACTTGTATAGTCTACACTACAATTATACATGATGGAAAAACACAGGTGGTCTGAATTAAATGAATGATGATGGAGAAAAAGATCTATCCTAAAGCACAAAAATTGATTTAGCTATGAATAAACATCATTTGACAGGACTGCAATATATAGAATATTTATGTGTTAGGCATTATGCTAAATGTTTTTTGTATGTTCAGTCATTTATTCCTCACAAGTCTATGCGTTAGAGATTATTATCCTCTTTTACAGATGGAAAAACCAGAGTTCAGGGAGGTTAAGTAACTTGTCCAAGATCATATAACTAGTATGTAAGCTACATTTGTCTTAACTTAAAAGTTTTTAACTACCAGGGTAATATACTGTCTCATTACTTCTCTATCTTGAGTTGGAAACTATGGTCATTTTTGATGAAGCAATTATTAGTTGCTTTTTTCCCCCTCAGTTCTGCCATAACAAAGCTATGTGAACTTGATAAATCTTGTAATGTGTCTGGGTCTTAATCTCCTCATCTATAAAAGGATTGGGTTGAATCAAATTACTTTTTCCCTTTGTTACTGTAGGTAATATTTTATTTCTGAAGGCAAGAGTGTGAGCTATTATATTTTTTAAAATTTTAATTCATCCAATATTTTTGAGTGCTTCTTGAGCTAGATCTGTGTGAGGAACTGCGATGAAATTAAAGATATACAGGATGTAGTTTCTGCTTAGGGTGTTATGGAGAAGCAGACAAATTATTATTTTGCAGAATTAAAAGTTCAGAGAAGAGTAGCCTTCAGGAGCGATGTAACCATCAGCTCAATAATACCTTTAAGGGTTTTTCTCTCTGTTTGCCATCCTCAGTGTGTTGACTTCATTCTAAGGTGAGTTCCTCTTGTGGTTGTTTGATTGCTGCCACTGGCAATCTGGGTTATAGGCTGACTTGTTCATACCTGTTAGGAAGGAGAGAGTCCTCCCCCCTAAGCATGGACTAAAAATCCTTCCCTTCAGTCTGATTGGGCCACTTTACCCCAGGACTATAATGGTTTTCAGGTGTATTAATTAGAATAGTATAGGACCTAGCATAATTTAGATTCTAGGTCATACTGCAGTAAAAAAATAACCCCAAATCTCAGTGGCTTAAACAACAAAGTTATATTTTTTACTCAAACTATATATCCACCCTGACTTGATGAGGGCGGGAGGTGGGCTGTGCTACACGGTCCTTTCTTGGGGACCTAGGCTGACAAAGGCTTTATCATCTTCAACAATACAGGTCTTGAGGCTGGAGAAGAATAAACACTGTAAGGACTTATACTTGCAATTAAATGCTTTAGCTTGAAGTGACACATATCACTTCTACCCACAGCCCACTACAGGCTAGTGTCTATAACTAGTCACATGGTCCAGCCATCTACAAGGGTGGGGGTGGGTGACAGGGATGTATGTGTGAGAATGTCATCTCTGTATATGCCTGGAAAGACAGGGTAAGCATTACAAGTCTCTACCATACCAGGGAATTCATTTACTGATTGACTCAGGCTAATTGAGTTCCCCTTCTGTAAGTGGAGGTTGGATGGGTTACCTAAAAAACAAACAAATAACAAAAACAAGGAACTCGATTAATAAAGAAGGAACAGGGGTGGATGTTGAATAAGAAATCAACTTCTTGTGAACTATATGATGTTGTATTCCAATGGAGAAGACAGAAATTTCAGCCATGGAGGCAAGTCACAGGAAGGGATAGTTCAGCTGGTTTCATCAGCCTTTAAATCAGTCACTTCATTTGCTCTTCAGACTGGAAAGATTGGCTCTGGCTCTTTAACGAGTGGGTGTAGATACAGTTTCTATTTAAGGAGCTGGCTCAAAAGTGAGTTAAAATATTTACTGGATTTGAAAATATAGACTATTTTTCCATATTTCATTGTTGTGGTTACTGTCAATGGTGTGTCAAGCTGGCTAGATTTATAGTTTTAGAACTGGTAAACAACTAGAATTTATCTAGTCCAACCCCTTTATTTTATAGATGGGAAAACTAAGGCCCAAATGGGTAAAATGCAAGGTCACATTTTGTATGTAGCAATAACAATGCTGTCCTTTGGCTGATTAGCTGCGAAATGGAATCCTAAAATGTAACTAGAGCAAGAATTAGCAAACAAGAACAATTAAAAGTTATTAGGAATGTTTCCAGGGCTGACATTCAGTTGGTCCACATTGGCAGAGATGGAAACATTTCTAAACTATTTGGTGAGCAGCTGTTCCTGCCCCTCCTGAGAGCCTCCTCAACCCTCCTCTGGGACCCTGCAGGTCCCCCCACAGTGATAACAGATCCACCTCAAAGGGTTGATTTGAGAATTAAATGATGGAAGTAAATAGTTTACCATGGGGTCTGGTACTCAGCAATATTAAACCTTGAGTATTCTTTTTATCATAGTCGTTCATAAAATGGTAGTAAGTTTCAAACTAGTTCCTATAGGAATGCTCACTACTTTGGAAACGTGATAGTATTTGAGTTCATTAACTTTGATCTAGCTAACCTCTCAATAAAACGGCTACTCGTGTACTCTAACTTTCATTTGGTCTTTTCCATTGTCTAATGGTTGACTCCTCCTTGCTCCACCCCCAAGACCCCATAGCTCTGGCTGATGACTAAGAATTTCACCCAGGCTGTGTAAAAGAAGAAAATGTACTGACAAGGTTCTATTAGTTCTCAGGATAACATGTCATGAAGAATGTTCTGTACAATGTTTTGTTGAGCAGAACTTCTTTGTAGGTTTTCAGATAAGCAAAGATAGTTCTCAAGCCTAGTTGGTGAGGGGAGGGGTGAAGGAGGTGGTGGGGCACTTCTACTTGCTTAAGCAAATATCAGAAACTAGGAGTGCCGAGAGGCAGGGGCAGGCAGCTGAGGAGAACAGAGAGCGTGAGAGGGCCCAGCAGCAGCGGGGGAGCCTGAGCTTGTGGAGAAAACCACCGTTGACAGAGATGTCTTCTGGTGGCCAGTGCTGTTTAGAACATTTTGGGGATACTTTCTCTCTTAGAAATTTAACCTGGCAAGAGAAAGGCAGAGTTTCAGTAATATTCCTCTCTGGAGAGAGGAAAAGAAATGTGTTTTTAAAAGCTGGGACTGTTGTGAATTTTCTGGAGATTCATTATTTGTCTGGAACTTAATATGTAAAAATTTGCTCTCAAAAGTCAGTTGTTTTAACTGATACTTCCAATTCTGACGTGGCAGCCAGATCCTGGAAAGGGTTTAGATAACAGTGTTCTGTCACAGGCTGAGAAGCACAGTGACTCAACCCCACAATCCGAATCACTGAAGAACTAGTTTCCGAGTGTATTCTAGAGACACTAAAGTTATTTGGTATTTTAATATATATTGTATTGTCCTATAAAAATGCACTAAATCTTGGACAAACATTCTTTGGACAGATTTTTTTTTTTTGATCAGAAGGAGGTAGAGAAGATAAGTGTTTTAATTCCTAGGTTTTTGGAAAGGAAAAATGAAGGCCAGATAAAAAACCAGATGTTTTGAGGCAAATGTAAAGTAAAGCTTTAAACTTGGAGATTTTAAAGTATTATACAAGATAAGCTTTAGAGTTAAACACGCTTGCTAAAATATTTTTAAAATTCTGTTTAAACTAAAAAGTAAATATTCACCTCACCTCTGACTTCTAAAAATTATCTACAGTATGACTGGTAAGGCTTCAGCTTCTAATCCATCTTACCATAGCATACGCCTAAAATTTCTGTTCATTTCCAACAAACAAAGCGTGTGGCCCTTATAGCAGAATTTTGTTCCGTTTATAAGCTTAGTGCAGAAACCTCTTTAGTAGAGGACAGCAACCATGCCGTCAATAAACGATTGCTGAATGATGACATCTAAGCTCTCTGAGCTAGAACATAATTCTGGCTCTGCTAGCATGTTTTTGTGTGACCTTAGATAAGTCACTCTACATTTCTCTCAATTTTCTCTTATTACAGGAAGAGAAGGATAAAAATGACTGCAAACTACTTCATGGAGAGCTTTTTGTTTAAAGGCTGACGACAAATACCAGAGTCACAAGGTCCAGCAAACCTCCCTCAGAAGCAGTTGAGCTTCTTGAGGACAGGGAACTTTTTTTCTTCTTTGAATCAGCAGTATCTTATTTGTATTTCTGTAATACAGTTCCTGGCCTAGAAAAAGGTCTCAAAAAATGCTGTACATTTATTAATGTTATTAGGCAGATTGCAATCTTGGCAGGCCTCTTAAATCTCTTTTCTGTGATCCTTTCCATACTCGGCATGGAAAAGGCCGCCGCTGTTTGCTCTGGGATAAGTACCCAAGGCATTTACTTAAAAATACCCAAGACTAGAGAAATAATTCTCCTGTCTTTAGGGCACCATTTCGCCTTTCCGCGGCACTGCGCCCCAGGGCTTGGGATCTGGGTCTGGAGGCGACAGGGAAGAGTTCTCTACGGGAAGCTCATCCTCCGGCGTGTGATTGGTCGGCTCACACTCCACTCACGCGGCTCGGGCCTCTGATTGGCCCCCGTAGCACCCCCCCACCCCCCCCTCGCGGCCCGCGACTACTTTGTGTACCCGGGTGGCGCGCTTGGGTCCTCCGGCTCAGCTCGCCGTCCGGGCTGGTCCGAGCTAGCTCTTCGGCCCACTACTCTGCACCGCGGGCGCCAGGAATTTCCCGAGTCCGAGCGGGTAGGAAGCATCCTAGGGAGAAGCTCCCCCCCGTGTTCTCTTTCCCGTACTGAATAAACTTCCGCCTCAGAGGCGCTGTCGCAGCCGCGGGTCGGGGGAGAGGCCAGGCATCTAACTCAGGCCCTCGTGGGGGGTCTTTCTGCCGGGGCGAGGGCGGAAACACAGCTCTCACAATAAGATAGGGCTTTGCTAGGCGCATGTGGGTGCGATGCCATTCTATGATCGCGCTGCAAGCTGCAGCCGGGTACCCGGACCTGGGCTGCAGGGTTGGGCAGCAGTGATCACTCCTTAAAAGTAGCAAGGAGCCTGCTTCAGATCTCCAGCACCAGTGCTCCCTAGGGCCGCGGGCCGAACCGGCACGGGCACTCTCCGCGGGCGAGAATACGGCATTCCCTGGAGGTGGCGCTCCCGGGAGTGGGGAGCCCGGCTCGACTCGCGCCCCCTCAGCCTCCGGCCTGCAGGCGGTAGAGGGCGGCCTACGCTCGTGTTGGAGCCGGCGGCGGCGCGCGGAGCTGCTGCCTGCTGGAAGCTCCCGGTTCCGCTGTGGCCCGCGGCTCTGCCTGGCGCTGGATGCTGCGGCTACGCTGTCCACGGGCGCAGCGAGAAGGGGGCGGGGAGAAGCCCTGGCACATGCCAGGGTCGCCGTAGGGGGGCAGCGGCCGGCGCATGCGCGCCCTCTCCCAGCAGCCTGGAACGCTGAGGGGCGCGCGCCCCCATCCGCGCGCACGCCTGCGCTGGCCGAGGCTTCCCCGCCTGCGCTCGTTGTCAGAGCCGCTCCGGCGCGTGCGCGCGTTATCTCGGGCAGACCCGAGGAGTCAGGTTCCCTCAGCTCCAGGCCCCCGCCCCCTCCCAGCCCCCAGCCGCCCCGTCCCCTTCCTTTCGCGGAATGGGGCCGGCGCCGCTCGGGGTCGCGCGCCCGGGACCCGGCTCGCGCTCGGTGTCGCGCTGTCAGCGAATGCCCGGCTCGCGCCGCCTCCCGCTCTCGCTCAGTCAGTGGCGCCGAAGGCTCCGTTAAGCGGCGGTGGCGGTGGTTCCTGTTTCCGTTTCTTCCTCTCCCTTCAGTCGGGAGTAGCATCCTCCACCCAGCCACCCCTCCCGCTCCCCCGGCGCCGGGCAGCTGCGGCTGAGGGCTGGGGCGGCCGCAGCGGCGGCGACTGGGGACCGGCGGAGACCGCCTCTGCAGCCGCCTCGGGTAAGGGGCCGTTTCGGAGCCGGGCCCCGCGCGCCTCGGGGTCTGGGGCTGGGCAGACGCGGGATCTGCGGAGGCTCTGGCGATGTGGTGGGGGGCTGTCGTTGCTCTTTTTCCCCAGGCGACCCCCGGGCCTCTAGCTGCAACTGCTGCTGCTTATCCAGCGGCTCCGGGAAAAGTGGGGAGGGAGCCCCCGGGACGCTCCGGCGGTGCCTGGGCGCGGGCCGGGGGTGAGGGGCGCCGCCGCTGCCCTGGGCGTCGCGCATCCTCGCTTAGGGCAGGGGCCGGAGCTGAGGAGAGAAGGAATGGGGGCGGGGTGGGAGGTGCCCCTCTTTCCTCCTCTGCACCTACCTGCTCTCTCGCCAGCAACTCGGTCCTTGTGGTCACAGGCTGTGGGGAGGATGCCTGTGCGTTTTGGGCTTTCGGGAGGGGATCTCGGCTCGGATCAGGGAGTGGACCTGGACGAAGATGCGCTCCCAGCGAGGGGCCGATCCTAGGGCGGTGAAAGGCGCGAGAGCCGCTGCAGCCCCCATTTGGTGTGGAAATGATGAGCTGGCGGCTTTGGAGTATCTAAACTTATTTGGGAAGATTAGATGAGTCTATATTTCTTAGTTAAAAGAGCTTTGTCCTGCAAGAGTGGGTTGTCGGGTGCAGCACCTCTTCTGCCACTGTGGGGATTGCAATCTTCAGCCACAGAACGTCAGAGACGCAGTGTATTTCTTAAGTTAAATGGCAGTGTCATGGTTAGGGTTTATCCCTGGTGAGCATTTTGCGTTTTGCCGTATATTAGTCTTTTGACTGAGGCCTTGGATAAAGGAATGGAAGGGTGTTTTTTTCTTCCCGTATTTGAATTAACTTACAAGTTGACTTACGCCAATTCAAAAAGGTGGACCTAGGAGAGCCAGAATCCCCAGTAGGCAAACCTCAAGGTAACGCAAAACCAATTTCTACAAAAGTTTTCCATCACTTTAGAATTAAACTCATCACATGTAACTGACTGAACTTTGGCTTGGCTCTCTTTAGAAACTGTAGGCAAGGCTTCATTATCGTTTTTTCCCCGTTGTTATCTCCTGGGGTTAAGTGCATTTTTTCTCGATTAAATTTAAATTTTTATGTTTTTATGCATAATTCTTTTAAAGGGTGCATCAGGTAGAAAACATTTTAGGAGAGAAATTATTTATGCACTACAAAGCTATACTGAAATAATGGGGTAAGTTGTGTTCTCCCTTCTTTAAAATAATTTGAAAGTAATGTGAGATCCTATGCCAAATAATAAGGCCCTGTACTTTGTTAGCATCGTGAAATATACCACAAAATGTGTATAGAAAGTCTTAATTACTTGGTTTATAAATACTACAATAGTAAGGATAAGGTGGGAGTTCAAACATTTGAAGATTTGATTTTATAGCTTCGTATGTAAAAACGTAGCGAGTTAGAAATGAATAGGCAGTAAGGAACATAGAAGGTGGCTTGGAGGTGTGGATTTCCCTTGTGCTGCTTTATAAATTGAGAATTCTATTTGAATTGAAGAGCTGAACAGCTGGAATGAAACTTGCATAGATTGCAGAAACAGATGCAAAATGGTGTCTTTGACAAGTAGTGAGTTAACATGAAGAGTATATTGTTGTTTATTAGGAGAGTGATTCAAAACAATTTCCATAAAATATAGCCCTGTATAGATTGTATTTTAGGATGTTCTTAAATGTAAAGAGTCCCTTGCAGGTGTTTTTCCTACAAGTCAGTTCTATTTGAGATGTATGGAATTGGAAAAACAATAATTCTGATTACATTCTGTATTGTGTGGTTGCAGATTTTAACTAGTTATTTTAAGGAATTGGAATGTCTTTCGAAATGGTGAATTTTGAAATTTGCTAGTGGCTTGGGAAAACTTGTGTTCCTTGTTTATTTTTTTAGGTGCAGTTATATTAGTAGTTTGGTCTGGAGGGGGAGCTAGTGTCAAAGCAAAGCATAGCTTAATATATGTTTGAACTTTTAAAAACACCCCAGACCAGATTTTTATGGCCAGAAGAAACAATTTTTAAATAAAAGAGTAAGGGAATTGACACGGGCATATATCTGCATATAGTTATTTGTGGATTATATGTATTGTGTGTTACAAATTAGTTCAGAAATCTTTTCGTGATCTGAAATAATGGACAGTAAATGCTTAGGAGTTACTGAATTTCTCATTTAAAATCTCTGAAAATATGTCCCCAAACTTAGAGTGTGTGATAGTAGTTTCCTAACCTTCTTGTGCGTTGCATCAAAAGGGAAGGAGTATATCTTGACTGTTTGTGCATGTTGCATGTTCTTAAATTTTTTCTTTATGATGTTTACAGTCCTAAAATTTCAAAAAAAGCTTCAAGTAGAGACTTATATGGGCAAGGATGTCAATTGTGTAGTAAGATAGGCATTTATCAAAAGTAGAGATACTTTCAATAAAGAAAGGGACCCTTCAAACATCTGGAGAGCAGGATCTCAAGGTCACTTTAAGAAGTGTCCCCTGCACTGTAATGTAGTAAGTCCAGCCAATCTACCAAATTGAACTTGTGACTTTGAATAGGCAGCAGTTATTCTTTGGTCTATGGCACTTTATTTAGATTTCTAAACCATAATCAGTTAGGTATGTGAATTTACTTCTTACGGTTCACATATTTTTTTAAATTCAAAGCTAGAAATTGATAATGTGTATATTGAAATCATTAGAATATTTAGTTTTCTGAGGCTAGTGGTAGGGCTGTTTGTTCTCCATAATGTAAATAGAATTTCAATGCTGATAAAATAAAAAATAAGATTCTTTAGAAGGAATGACAATCTCTGAGATACAGAATAGTGAGGTGTTTACCATATTTAAGGAGTTAATGCTATAAATTAAAGTTTTATAAGGCATGCCAGAATATTTTCATGTATCTTTTCCCATTTCTTTAATAGTTATTTTTGATTTATTATAAACTGAATTCAGTAAATCTCTTGGTTTAATTAAATGGGAAATACTCCCATTTCATATTATAGCACATTTATAAAAGTAAAAGAAAGTGTTTCCATTTTATAATCATAAGAGTAAATATAAAAATAGGCATGTAAATAAGTTTCTTTGCTTATAAATAAAAGAAAACTAAGATTCTAAACAACTCTGAAACTTAAGATATTACTGTTATAATACCTTTATACCCTGCATCAATACTGGTCCTATTGGTGCTTTTCAGATGAGATCCCAACTTCTAGTTTTCTTTAGTCAACAGTATTCTAGTAGGTACAGCATTTAGAGGACAAACACAAGATTTCCTTTGGTTCTCGAGTTAGTGATTCTCTGGCTTATATTTCTGTACCGTATAGTATATGGTTTCTTTGTTGTTTGAACTGTTATTAAATTATAGTTTGCTGTAATGAGATAATTAAACCTGTTTAAAAGTAAAAGATATTTACAACAGATTTTTAAAAAACCTTTTAAAAATTACCAACAGAAGAATATTACATTGGGATGTGTATGTGTTTAAGATGTATTTTTTAACAGATTAGTCTCAACCTTCCTTTCTCTGTACATTTTATCTCCTGCGTACATCTCCCCTTCTTCAACCACTCCCCATCATCCCACAGTTCTCTCTTTGGAATAATTAGGAATCAAACCAATAGGGCAAACTATATCACTCACCTGTTTAGTCAAGGTTTTTCTTACTTGATTAAATGACTTTATATCAATCGCTACAATATTCTAAGCATATAACCCGTATAAACTTTATACGGTACTGTACATTTTCCTTTCAATGGAAGAAGAGCAAATGGGGCCCATGGGATTATGTCATATATTTCAATATAAGAGTTGCTCATACTCGTTACAGAAAGCAGAGCTATAGGGTTAATTTCAAAAGTTTTCTTTGCAGAAAACTATTTGCCAAAACCTAATACCTCACTCATCTACTACTTTTTAAAAATATGTTTTTGTGATAGTTCTTTTGGTCAGAAAATGACGTGTGAAGGAGAAATATGTTTTGAATTTTAAGTTTTTTAAAAAATTGACAAATTATACCAATATGAGGCTAGTACTGCTGTAGTTCAAATTTGTCTTTGCTGTTCTCTTTTGTTTTGGTTCTACAGTAATATCTCTTCACTGAAGCACGAATAAAATTTTAAAGATCACTACTGAAATGCCCCATATATTGTCGTATCTTAGAGCTTGGGTTTTTCAGATTTATTTTCTGATGGGATAAACTGAATAAACATGACAACAAATTTATGTTAAGAAGATCAGACTTAACAGACTTACCACAGTCTTGATGACTGGTTACTGTAAATAAAGTTCACATTATAAAATAAATAATAAAATATTGATAGTAATCTTAGATGTAAATGAAAAATTAAGCTAATGTTTATTTTAGAATCTGAGTTATGAGAAACATTACATGATATAAACATCTTTTTTTGAGGAAGATTAGCCCTGAGCTAACATCTGCCAGCAGTCCTCCTCTTTTGCTGAGGAAGACTGGCCCTGAGCTAACATCCATGCCCATCTTTCTCTACTTTATATGTTGGACACCTGCCACAGCATGGCTTGACAAGCGGTGTGTGGGTCTGCACCTGGGATCTGAACTGGCAAATCCTGGGCTACTGAAGCGGACCACGCCAGGCTAACTGCGGCGCTACAGGGCAGGCCGCTACATGATATGAACTTTAAATGCTATGACTTTCTCATTATAGAAGACCAAAAGTGGGAGAAGAATGACAGTGGGAGAGTCTTTGTCTTACCTCAAGCATACAGCTAAACTAAAATGAACGTGTTCAGTTAAGATTGTTAATGAACCATGAATGAGTTTTAAATTTTTATTATTTTTATGGCTGGTTATTTATATTATATCCCTTAAAAGAGATATCCAACCCCATTAATACCTAGAGCCAGACTAAATTTGCCTGTAGAAAAAAAAATATACGCAGACCATCAAACTGTAAAAACATACCAATGTTATTAAATGACTTAAGTCAACATTCCATAAGGTAGTTTTTAACATTGTTTTTATAATTTTCAAATATAATTGATTGTAATATCTTGATTAGTGGTGAAGGTAGAAAAATACAGTTTGTAGCTTCTGTATTATATCTTTTGTCTCAGACCTTAGCTGTGTTGGGACAGTGACGGGAGGGAGATGGAGAGAGGCGGAGGATCATAGCAGTGGTGGATGAGCCTGCTTTGTTTGGAGGTGAGGGAGGTTTCTTCTTAAGTTTTTCTCTCTCCCCCCACTCCTTCTCCCTGTTTGTCATCCTCCCTCTCCCAACAGTGGTAGGAAATGTGGGATTTGACCATCTTTACAGGATTTTTTTTTTCTTAGAGTTCTTAGATCGTTTCTAGGTTAAACATTAGCTTTTATGTAACAATAGGTTTATTATAATAATTTCATTTCCTTTTGATGCAGTAGGCAAGAGACTAGAAGAATTTCAGTTGGTGTAGGGTTTAATATTATTTATTAAAAAATGATTTTGTAACTCCATGTAAAAAGTGATGGGGAGAGGCTGGCCCAGTGGCCGAGTGGTTAAGTTCACGCTCTCTGCTTTGGCGGCCTGGGGTTTTGCCGGTTGGAATCCTGGGTATGGACATGGCACCGCTCATCAAGCCATGCTGAGGCAGCCTCCCACATGCCACAACTAGAAGGACCCACAACTGAAAATATTCAACTTATGTACTGAGGGACTTTGGGAGAAAAAGGAAAAATAAAATCTTTAAAAAAAAGTGGTAAGGGAGATGTTGGTTCATTGTTAAGGGTCCTCTATCAGTCACATTATTGTTCTACCTAATATTTAATGTATCATAATCCCCTCTTCCAGTTTCCTGGAATGCGTTCTCATGCCTCCTCTGTTATTTCTGTCTTCATTTATGGAGTTTCTAACTACAAGGAATTGGTTTTTATTTTATTTTATTATTTTTTTTGGTGAAGAAGATTGGTCCTGAGCTAACATCTTTTGCCAGTCCTCCTCTTTTTGCTTGAGGAAGGCTGTCCCTGAGCTAACATCTGTGCCAGTCTTCCTCTACTTTGTAAGTGGGACGCCACCTCAGCATGGTTTGATGAGTGTTGTTTAGGTCCGTGTGCCCAGGATCCAAACTTGTGAACCCCAGGCTGCTGAAGTGGAGTGCGTGAACTTAACCACTACACCAGTGGGCCAGTCCCCAGGAATTGGTTTTTAGAACATCTTTTCACCTTCTTTGTGTGCCTCATTGTAGTAACATAATGTAAAAAAAAAATGTTGTGTCCATTAAAGAGAACTTTTTTTCTTGCTGAGGAAGATTAGCCCTGTGCTAACATCTGTGCCAATCTTCCTCTGTTTTGTTTGTGGGTCGCTGCCACAGCAGAGCTGATGAGTGATATAGGTCCGTGCCCAGGATCTGAACCTGCAAACTCTGGCCTGCTGAAGCAGAGCACACGAATGTAATCACTATGCCACTGACCTGCCCAGAGAGCTAACTCTTAAGGTAAAATGAACAGCAGTGTTCTCCATTCATGGGAGTATTTATTGTTGGTAGATTTAAGCCAATTATTGTGAAAAGTTCACAAGGACGAATTGCGTGTTTGATAATTAAGACCCTAATTGTTTGGGATCTGACTGATTCAATTTCTTTAATACATGGAATTGTACTTGTACCTGAAAGAGAGAGATATTCAGTAGAGACTGTTATGTTTTTCATGTCTTGAGTTCTTTGAATAACTGCTTAAATCATTAAGTTACCAAATGTCAAAAGATTGTAATTTTGGGAAAACCTATTCTTTAAAATTACCACTTAAGCCAGGGTAAACATTTTGCTTTGTTTTTATAAGTTTAAGATTTTTCTTTCTCTTTTAGAAAGTTTAGTGAAACCCTAGGGCTTAGGAAGGTGGTAATTGAAATTCTTGAGGCCAAAAGGTCTTTCCTTCTTAGCCTGGTAAACTGAGCCTCAGCAGCATGAGAAATGTAGGTTTACTAAGTAATCCTGACTGCTTCCTGTGACATAATTACAGACATCTGGGCCTCCATGAATTAAAACTGTTTATTTTTAAGGCCCATGTTTTTAAGGTTCAAACTGTAGAAGTATCAGTTTCATACTGCTCATAGGTGTAATGCATTCATAGGATGAGAGGCACAATGTTATTTTTAATTTGTAAGTAAACAAACAATATGCTCAATGCTGAGTAAGCTGAAGAGATGTATACATAGTAAGGATGCACAAATAATAAACTAAAGAAAATATGCAATGAAGAATGGTTCCTTTTAATAAAAAGACTCTTAGTGTTTAAATTATAATGGACAGAGATATCATGAAAATGAAATGGCCGAAGAATTCTGTTTTGGAGCAATTTGTCAGGCCAGGTGACAGATAAATGAGCACGTCCTCTGTTCTGTAACTGTCTGCAGAGGCTTAGAGCAGTGAAGATCCTCCCTGAAGGAAGTCATGATCAATAACTAAAGTGTTTGCACAGGAATTGTGCGCCGTTCCTGTGTGTATGTTTGTGCAGTACCTGCTCCTTTCTGTTTCTGTGGCAAATGTAAGGTTGGAAAGTAAGGTACCTAACTTTAGGGAAATCTGAAGGGAAAAGGATCTGAAGTTTGGAAAAAAGCTGTTTTTTTTATGTTTTAATGATAACTTTTGCACTTAATTTCCTTAGAGTCTATGGACTTAAAGCTAAAATCTGAGTTCCTATTTAGTAATTTCTTGAATAGTTTTGTTAAAGTATAAGTTATATGCCGTTAAATTCGCAGGTCAAGTTTTAGTACATAGATACAGTTGTACAACAGTTATCCATTTTAGAACACTTTCATCCTCCGAAAGCCTCCCGTTTGCCTGTTTGCCCAGTCCCTGCCCCAGCCCCAGGCAACCACTGATGTGCTTTTTGTCGCTGTGGTTTTGCCATTTCTAGAAATTGGACCGTAAGGGAATCATACAGTATCTAGTCTTTTGTGTCTGGCTCCTTTCATTCAGTATAATTGCGTTCATTAATTTGAATGAACGGATAAAGTAGAACAGCTTTCAACTTGGAGTCAGGAGACTTGGATACCAGCTCTGCCTCCAAACGTGTGAACTTGGGTACACCGCTTGTCCCTTCTGGGTCTCTGTTTCCTTCTCTAGAAAATGAATTGTTTTGATTTTTTTCTATTCTGATTATCGTAGCTGGGTAGATGTTCACTGACCTTTTCCTAGAATGTATCTCAACTTTTCCCCTTAAGTATAGTCACTGTGTTTTTTTTCTTCTGAGTCAAAACGCGGCTTATGGTCTAACAGATCACTTAGCAATGGACAAATTTGGAACTGTCTTGAAGAATCAAGATGGCTGATTAAACTTTTCTTGGGCATTTCTTAGTTCATGTGTATAGCTTTGAGAATAGGAATAATCTTAAATGCTGAGTTAATAATAAAGATTTTTGAAGAGAATAAAGGCAAAGTTGAATAATTCTCAGAGTTAGAGCTTCAAAAATGATTGAAGCTTCTTATGAACATATGAAAAGAGTATGCTTTTTAGTTGTTTTTTTTTGTTGTGGGAGTAGAAGTTGGGGTGAAGCAATTTTAGTTAAGTTTGAGCCAAGTTAGGCTCAAGGCAGGCAAATGGAATTAGACTGTTTTTCAAAGAAGAACCAACAGAAATGTATGGCTGCCATTGGGAAGACTGTCCTAGGGCTCATCAGGAGACAAAGCTGACAGGTAACATTCAGGTAACAAATTAGGAAAAAAATACATATACAGGGAATTAAAAAATAGGAGTGTTCGTGTGTATATGGATGTGCTTGTAACAGGAGTAGATAAGTGACTGAGTAGGCTGGTGTCAGGTATATGCCAATGGGGTAGTGTTCATTTTCAGTATAGTATAAAAGAAGGGCATTGAATGACAACTAGCTGAATTTAAAAATGAGAGTGCTGTAATTACTTTCAAATATTCAATAATTTGACTCTTAGAAACCATCAGTGCTTCTTACGTTACCTGTAATAGTAGGAAGTATGACTATAAAGTGATTGAACTTTTATTTTTACCCAAAATATAAGAACTGTGTGAGAGTGCCAGCCTGGTGGCGCAGTGGTTAAGTGTGCATGTTCTGCTTCAGTGGCCCGGGGTTCGCCAGTTCGGATCCTGGGTGCGGACATGGCACTGCTTGGCAACCATGCTGTGGCAGGCGTCCCACATATAAAGTGGAGGAAGATGGGCACGGATGTTAGCTCAGGGCCAGGCTTCCTTAGCAAAAAGAGGAGGACTAGCAGTACTTAGCTCAGGACTAATCTTCATCAAAAAAAAAAAAAAATTGTGTGAGAGGTAACCCCTAGAGCAGACACTATGGAGGAGGAGAATGTAGCTATAAATACATTTTTTTTTTTGAGGAAGATTAGCCCTGAGCTGACCACTGCCAGTCCTCCTCTTTTTGCTGAGGAAGCCTGGCCCTGAGCTAACATCCGTGCCCATCTTCCTCCACTTTATATGTGGGACGCCTGCCACAGCATGGTGTGCCAAGCGGTGCCATGTCTGCACCCAGGATCCGAACCGGCGAACCCAGGCCGCCGAGAAGTGGAATGTGTGCACTTAACTGCTGCGCCACTGGGCCAACCCCTATAAATACATTTTAATGATGGTGTCAGTACAGCAGCATAAGAATATTTGTTTTATGCTGTATAGTAACACTTTTTGTTCAAAAGTGGTATTTCTAATTTAGGTAAACAACTTCGTGATAACCAGAGCTATCCCCAAATCAAACATATTTAATGATTGAACATTTGTCACTTTTGACAATGATGTAAAAATTGTGTTAAGACTTTAAAGGTGTTCCAAAAGTTGGATCCCAAAGCTTTGTGTGCAATGGCAGTGTTCTAGGGTTAAGTATAGAGCTTTTTAAGGTGACTATTTTTACGGCAACAATATTCTTTTGAATGTGTGCTATGCCATATTTTAAATGTCCCACTGAATTGGTAATACATATAAAGTACCTAACTATGAATTATATAATTGGAAAAATTTCAGTGTAAAGGAAAAGAGACACTTCTTTCTATAACTGCTGAAGCTTCAAAATATTAAAGATGATCATTATTCATATTTTCCCAGGGAATTTTTATTTTTAATCTAATAATAAATGAGCAGCTGTCAGAAGATATAGCCGTTTCTAAGTTTAGAACTCCTATTCTTTTTGTAGTTCTCTCAAATACTTTAAGAAAATAAATATTAAGGATTTCTTGAGTAATCAGATACTTCTTTGATATTTAAGCAAAGCATCAGAGCCAGACGAGAACCATATTAAAGCAGTAAAAATGATTAATTTAAAAGTTTTATAACATACAGAGAAAAAGTGGAGTAATACACAATGGAAAAGAAGACCTACAGAACATCATTACCTCAGATCAGATATAGAAGACTGTCTCTACAGAAGAAAGACAATCAAATCAAATCAAATCAACGAGAGAATTGTGTCCTGCTGGCTAAGTGAAAATGAAATGAACAATTAATTAGAAAGTATGCTCCAAAATGCTGGCTTATATTGTTGACAATTCTTTTCTACTTTCTTCCTACAGGGGCTATTTCAGACCTTTTCTATCCCCTTCCTAGCCCCCCAATTCCAGTATACTGCTCTCAGACTTTGTAGGTCATTTCAGTTCCTTTTTCTTTTTTTTTGGAAAAGAGTAAGAAGATTAAGACCATCAGACAGAAGCTTCTTCCTTTTTGCTTTTCTTTATCTCTAAATCATGTAATTTTCCCTCCTCTCTACCGTGTGGTGTCAGGGATGTGTCCTTTAGGCTTTCCTGACTACTTCATGGCTACTTTTTTATCTCTTCTACCTGTTAGAAGATATAGGTTCGTTAGTTAACTCCTTTGTCATTTTCTTTTTTTTTTTTTTAGGAAGATTAGTCCTGAGCTAACATCTGCTGCCAGTCCTCCTCTTTTTGCTGAGGAAGCCTGGCCCTGAGCTCACATCTGTGTACATCTTCCTCTACTTTATATGTGGGACGCCTACCACAGCATGGCTTGCCAGGCGGTGCCATGTCTGCACCCGGGATTGGAACTGGTGAACCCCGCGCCGCCGCAAAGCAGAACGTGTGAATTTAACTGCTGCGCCACTGGGCTGGCCCTCCTTTATCATTTTTATTTCAATCTTTCCTTACAACATCTTTCATGGCTTAAACAAAAAAAGAAAAAAAATCCTGAAACCCAAAGAACACCTTTCCCTATTCTTTCTTCTCTCTTTCCCATTTTTTTTTTTTTTTGTTACCCAGCAGCCCAAAGGAAAAAGCAATATCGGATTGTTTCCATTTGGCTACCTTCTTTTTCACCAAAACTGTTCTCTGTTGTTACCAGTGACCTTCTGAATTGCCAACAGGGAACTTTTTTCAGTCTTAATTCTTGCTTTTTACTTCTTCAGATTTGACACTGTGAACCCCTCTTCCTCCTTTCTCTTTATAACTTTGTAGTCCTCCTGGTTTTCCTCCTGTTCTAGCTGCTCTTCTTTTCTCTTACAGAACTTGTTTCTTAGGTTTTTGCTTACACATTTCTCTTAATCTAGATTCTGTTCCTTGTAATGTTACCTGGTCCTTAGGCTTCAACTAGTGCTTCCTTCAGGTGACTCCCATTCTGTAAGTGCCTGAACTTCAGTTTCTAGCTGGAGAGCTCCTCCTGTGTGTCATGCCATCAACTCAGCATGCCCAAATCTGAGTTTTCTTTCTCCAAAAATGTATTCTTTCTAACTTTCCTTTCTGTCTAATTTGCTTTATCCCTCCCATTGCCCAAACTTGAATTCAGAGTCATCTTTGAATGCCCCATCAGATCCATTCAGTTGTCAGCATGAATTCTGTTACTACAGTGTTTCTCTACTTCATCTGCTCCTTTTAGTTTCATTTTTTTACTGCAGAAATTTAGGTTCTCGTTACCACTAACATATAAATAATCATAATTTGGTAATTGCTATGATAGAGGGAGAAGATGCAGGGGCGGTTCCACTAGGGTGTGATGGGTGGAGATGGCTGTATTGAAAGGAAGTGACATTTAAGCTTAGCATCAAAGAATTAAGTAGGGGCATTCCAGGCAAACACACTGAAGAAAGACTTCTTAGAAGTTTATTATACGTTGTCAACTCTTAAGACTCTTGCTTTAATCCTTCGTGTTTTTCCTATTGGCCTAGCCTCTTGCCTTTCTTCAGATGTTGATGCAGATCAGTGAGTGAACAATGTGAAGCCAGAGTGACACAAAGTAACATCTATCTTTATTAGCTAGCATTAAATTAGTAGAGTGGTAAAATGTAAAGCGGTGAAAAGTGAGCACTACCTGCATTGAAGACTTGAAATCTGACTAAAATTTACATTAAAAGCTGTGTTTAAGGTTCCTGACACTTGGAATGTAAATCTTCAATGGGCAGCTGTTTTTTCAGTCTACTTAGATATAGCTTCATCTTTTGTTTCTACCTCTTTTCACCCATGTGTGATTGCCCTACAGTAGGGCTGGGTAATGTCTTTGTATTAATAGCCACTAATATGGAGAATAAATTAACTGAAGGCCACAGCAAGTAAAGAGATAACTTATTATTTTTTGCTCCCTTTGAGAAACAAAATGTTTTGTGCTTTTAAAATGGGAAGCATTAAAAACAGCAGCAACAGTTCTAAAAAGGCTTAAACAGAAAGGTGACTTACTGACTCTGTAAGTAGGAAGAACACAGGTGGAACAGTCCAGGAACAAACCACATCCAGGAATTTAAGTGATGTCTTCAGGTTCCTCTCCGTTTCCTGACTTCACTTCTTTCTGTGCTTTGGTCTTATTTTCTGCTTATGTTAGACAGCTTCTTTCATGGCAGAGATGCATGGCCTCAGACCGCTAAGAACTTACAGTTTCTGAAGGAAGGCCTTCAGTGGTGCCCATCCTTGGTCTAATCACTGCAGGGAATTCTCATTGGCATGGTTATCAGGACCACATAAAATGAGGGACAGTCAGTTCCCCAAGGGATGAAAATACTATTAACCAGAGAAATGGGAGAAGGAATGTGAAGTAGGTAAAAACAACGTATCGTCATTATAGAAGAGGAGGAAAGAAAAGAAAGGAGTGGCAGACAGGGAAAGAGAAATGCATAAATAGGAAAGAGAAGCAGGTGAAGGGAAGGGAACTAGTTTTAGTTGAGGATTTACTGTGTGGTAAGCCTTGTGTTAAGCATTTTATATTTTATCTCCACAGCTCACTGGAGGCACCTGTATTAACTCCAGAGGATAACCATTTCTACAACTAGTAGTTTTTAAAACCCTTTTCTTTTTCTCTCATTCTTTTTTCATTTTGGCATACTTCCTTTATTTTTCCATACATTAAATTTTAAAAAAAATTTTTAAATTTACATGCAGTAAAATTCATAGTTTGTCATGTATAATTCTATCGATTTTGACAAATGGATAGAATATGTATCCACCACATTATCAAGACACAGAGCTGCTTGTGCCCCTTTGTGATTCCCCTCTCCCTGCTATCTCTAGTGCCCTCGTTAACACTGGTCTATTCTCCATGGTTATCGTTTTACTTTTTCCAGAATGTTATATAAATAGAATCATGGTTATGTAGACTTTTGGGTCAGGCTCTTTCACTTAGAAAATGCATTTGAGAGTCATTCGTGTTGGTGCATGTATCAGTAGCTTGTTCCTTTACATTGCTAAGTAGTAGTCCGTAAGAGGGATGCACCATGGTTTGTTTATCCATTCATCTGTTGAGAGATGTTTGGGTTGTTTCTAGTTTTTGGCAGTTATGAATAAAGCTGCTGTAAACATTTGAGAATAGCTTTTTATATGAACGTGTGTTTTCATTTCACTTGGGTAAATACCTAGGAGTAGGATTGCAGAATCATATGGTAAGTGTATGGTTAATTTTATAAGAAACTGCCAAAATTTTTTCCAAAGTGGCTATACTATTTTGCATTCCCACTGGCAATGTATAAGAGTTCCAGTTGCTCTACATCCTTGCTAGCACTTGACGTTGTCAGTTTTTAAAAATTTTTACTAAAAGAAGTAGGTATCTATCATTGTGGTTTTAATTTGCATTTTCCTGATGACTAGTAATGCTAAGTATATTTTCATGTGCTTTAAAATATTACCTTTTTCTTTAACATTTTGATAATACTTAATCTGCTTTTTAAAAAGTGAGTGCAGTTTTGTTTTGAATACAGAGTCGTAAATGGCCTTGACAGGGCCTTTGACAAGTATTTGAATTATAGCTGGTACATCACACAATTGAGAGGACACCATTCACATTAAAAAAAAAAATGCTCTCTGGAGTTGCACAGTGCAGCAGTCCTGACTACATATTTACAGCCATTATCTAGAAGATTTATCAGTGTTTAGCTTCCTTCGAAAACTTGAGTACTATCAAATGATGCATTTAAAAATCATTTTTCAGTATTTCTCTGAAATGAAATTTTGTCCAGGAGCAGGTTCTGAAGAGATGCCTATGGGCAATATGTCTTATGGATCAGACTTGGGAGACAGACAGACCTATTTCAGATACTCAACTCCACTATTTACTGCGTGAGTGACCTTGGGTATCTTATCTAGCTTCTTTGAACCATTTCTTTATCAGCAAAACAAGGTTGATAATATCTCCCTTTTGTGAATGTGGTAAGAGTTATTAATAATGCATGTGAAACACCTGACACAGAGTAGATGACCTCAATTTGCAACTGCTTTTGCATCTATTTCTTAGCACTGCTTAATACTGATTACCTAAAAGGCATATCCAACAAAGGCTTAGGGTACCAGCAAAGGAGAGGAAAAAGAATTTGAAAAAAAAAATTAAAAGCACTTAATATTTAAAAAAAAGTTTGAAGTATTAATCAGGAAATAAGAATTTTATTGGACTAACTTAATCTTAGTATAGTATTTAATAGAGTTATACTGTATAAGTATGCTGTATAAGTGAAGGTTACTCTTCATTTCCGGACTTCACTCTATATTTTCTGTACCTGGGGCCTCTAAAGGTCTTAATTTGGTCCTACCATCACCACTCCTGCCACCACTGTATCATGCCTGTGTTAAAGAAAGACTTTGTGAAATATATCACCTAATGTTTAGGGTCTTAGAAATGCAATTTATATGTTTGAGACAGGAAAATATGTGAGTGGATACTAGTTGACATCATTAGTTCTGTCCAGTAAAGTGAGAATATTTGAAGTCCCAGGACATTTAATGATTTTGTTAAACCTTATAATTTCTTCATGATTATTCTTGTGATTCCATAGGGATTACAGTAAAATCCTTAAAACAGCAAGGAAGGAGAACCAGGGAGATTAGTTCTGCTTTGTGGATATGAGGAGAGAGGTTTACCAAACAGTGGAGTGGTAATGGAAAAGAGGAGTTTAGGCTTGTTTTCTGGACCTGTGAAGTAACTGAAAAGTCTTAACTGTAGAAGAGTGATGGTGTGATTTTGTTCTTTGCTTGTTTTTAAACTCTTTCTCTACCTTAGTGTTTTCTGTTTGTTAAACATGTTGGTTTCATACGTCTGTATAGTAAGGAAGTTTCACAACTCGAGCCAAATTATTTTGGTGCACACTTTTGTTATTTCTCAAATGGACTTTTTTTGGGTAATAATAGGAAGAGTAGGAAATACTCTAAGAAGTAGATTTAAAGGTCCTTCTCCTCTTTCTCCATTTCTTCTCTCTCAGGTAAGTAACACATCAAAAATATTTCATTCTAGCCATTTTGTACCTTGAGATTAGAGAAGGAAAGTTTGCGTTCACATCTCCTATCTTCGTCTACCTTTCTTGCCTTTGACCTGTTATGACAGAGTCTCTGTTTTTCTCAAGTTAACAAAACCTAGATATTTAGTGGGCACTAGCTCTACTTGCTGAAAGACTAAGTTTCTGAGGTTCTCTTGCAGCTAGGTATAACCTTATGAAAAGGTTCTGATCAGTGATATGTAGGTGGAAGTATGCGATACTTCCCGAAATTCTATTCAAAGGAAGAGATGTACCCTTCTTATCTTTCTCTTCAGCTGCCAGCTTTAGCCCATGAGGACAGGGGCTATACTCTAGGGATGGTGGAATGGAGACCTGAACACTACTTTGGTGACATGGTAGAACAGCCCTGGATTCCCTATTTTTCAGATTATTTTACATCAGAGAGAAATAAACTTCTGTTTTATGTAAGCCACAGGTAATTTGGGTTTTTCTGTTTTGTATAGCTGAACCTAGTTAGCCGCCCTCCCCCGTGTCCCCCCCCCCCCCCCCCCCCCCCCCCCCCCGCCCCCCCAAGGGAACTCCCCTTCTGCTTCCTGGTCTGTGATTGAACTCTTGGTGCCATTTCACTCTTCCGCTTCTAAAGCCCTGAAGTCTCTGCTCCCAACATTTTCCATGATATTTGTTCACAGGCAGAGCATTGCAGTTAGAAGCTGCTGTAGATGTTAGTTCTGTAGTTGCTAAAGTTTTAATTAAAGAAACTTTTTA
Organism: Equus quagga; assembly: GCF_021613505.1. Taxonomy (NCBI): domain Eukaryota; kingdom Metazoa; phylum Chordata; class Mammalia; order Perissodactyla; family Equidae; genus Equus; species Equus quagga. The sequence goes on from NC_060286.1 coordinate 11,125,392, forward strand.
GACAGGAATATAAAAGAACATGTAAGTGCACTTATAGATATTTTATTTGCTAATGAAAAAAATAGAATTTCTAAAAAATAATGTATAGCCGTTATGTCCCCTGCATCCCCCGCCCTCCAGTGGCAGTAGACATAGATTGATTTGGTTAATTAGCCACCAGCTACTCCTCCAGTGATTATATGTAGGTCACTGATAGCCCCTTCTTCTCTGCCTCTTTTGGAGAACTGCTCATACTCTAGTTACATGGTCCAAATCGAAGCTGGTTACCATCACAATTATTGTTTCAAGGATGATTATGTGAGATGAGCAAATTCTAGCTCTGTTCTGGGTTTTTGGAACTGCACCTTGCAGGGAGAGAGGTCCTCTCTAGTCTTGAGATGGTAAGGATGTGGAAAAGCTGGTTTAGGAGAGTCATGCTAATACTCAGAGAGAAGCAGGAATAGAGATGGAGGGAAACAGTCCAACCTTTTCCTCAGAAATCTGGGCTAATTAGAATCACTTTTGTAGTAACTTCTGATAATTTATGGTTGGGACATAATTTTAAGTCAGACTGTGATGGGCACTTGAACTGGAGGGTCAACTGGAGGGTCAAATGAAGGGACAGAAGTTTCTTTAAAGACACATTCCTAAATATAAATAAATATATTTGAGAAAATTTAAAGGATGATAAAAACTATGTTCATTGTCACTTTGAAGAAAGTTCTTGCCTGGTATGAAGTTTGTACGGTCTCACTTATTCAAGCAAATTACTCATTTGATAAACTAGAGTGTTTCTTGGAGAGGAAAAGAAACTACACGTTTTTCTTTATGGATGCAGAGTATTTTTAAAGGAAAAAACCCATGCCCCCTTAAACAACAATTAAAATATGCACGAAAACCTCCTAGTGCTAAGAAACCATTACATACATGCTGAGCATTCTAATTCTGCTCTTTGACCTCTTTACAAATAGAAAATGATCTTACTTTTATTTTAGGAATACTGTACAGAAGAGTTATGAACCAGTGGCTATACTGGTCCTTTGAAGTGTGGGATGGTAAATAATAGAATCTGATTAGGACTTACAAAACTTACTTTTCTGTCCCTGCCATTGGTAATAATATTCTCTTTTACAACTCAATTAATATTTGTATCTCTTTCCTAATGCAAAAAGTATTTATTTTGTGACAGAATCATTTATGGCTTCTTAAGCAGCATCACGTACTTTTCTAAATTAGAGCTAGAGATTTTTCCTAGTGTTTGTTGTTGATAGAACAGTAGGCAAATGAAAGAAAATTTGTAAAGAGTGATCAGAATACTTTTAGTAATGCCTCACTGGTTTAAATGTAAATAGATAAACATCTAGATTGCAGTACAGAGAAAGGAGAAGGCAATGAAGTCAGAAGTTACCTTGCTGAGTATCACCCTAAAGGAATGTTACTCCTAAGAATGAACTAGCTTCTGCGATATTCCAGTTTCCCCCTCCTCATGACAGCAAATTTCCTTTCTGCTTGCTCCTGGGCAACCTTTCCCTGCATTTCTGAACTTTGCCTACTTTTTTAGTGAGAGTATTTTTAGATAGCTTTTCTTTTGTCTTTGACATTCCTGCTCCTGTATTGGGCAATTTCCTAAACTTGTTATGAGTACTGCTGCCCAGACTTGACACGGAGTCACATTTTCTTAGACAATTAGTCACCTACTCTGAATGGGGCACTTTTACTATCTTAGAGGTCTGATTATTCTTTTCTTTGATTAGGCAGTCCAGTAATGTGTTCAGCAAAGGTTTGTTTATTGAGCAACTACTATATGACAGGCACTGTATTAGGTCCTGTTCATGTGGCCAACAGTAACTAAATTTCTTGAGGGGAAGACGCTTAAATCACTGAGTACTAAAGTTTTACTTGTTTATTCATTCTAATTATAATTTTAAACTTCAAACACAAAAATAGTGTATCAAATTCCCATGTACCATCACTTGACTTTAACCTCTGCCCTTTCTCAGCACTTTTTGTAGCATAACCGCAATGCTGTTATCATACCTAAAAAAATTAACCATAATTCCTTAAAATTAACTAATATTCAGTCCATATTAAACTCCCCAATTATGTGCAAAAAGTCATTTTGCGTTTGGTTTGTTTGAATCAGGATTCCAAAATGTCTCCTCACTGTAGTTGGTTGTGTAATGTCTGTTTTAAGTTTCTTTTGATCTAGAATAGTCCCCTCCCCTCTTTTTTCCTCCATGCTGTTGACTTGTTGAAGAAATAAAGTTGTATTTTAGTGGTTTTGTTCTGATAGAATTAAGTTAGATTTGGGATAATTAGCACTTGCTGCAACACATTTGATTTGTATTATTGCCCCTTGATAACCTACTTTTTCAAGCTTGTCAATGAGCTGCAGGAAGTGACTTCCACATCCTAAGTGAATTGTCCAAACACCCATCTTGAGATGCATCCATCCAGAGTTGCTTTTGCTGGGAAAAACTTAACTTCTCTGGTGATTTAAGGTTTGTTTCATTTTTTAATGTCTATGTTTTATGACATCTGTGACTGGTATGTAAGTCACAAGCATTAAAGTTTATTAGGGCCCGTGAAGAATCAAAAAAGGCATGAAGTGAGGTGCCATAGTGAGAATTAGGGGAGAACTATATCGTAGTCCAGTTATCTCATATATTGTAGATGAGCACTACCCTTAATCCTCCTTTACCTGTGCAACAGTTTGTAACAGCGGAATCTTGTAGTAATTATCTTAGACCCAAGGGAACAGAACTAGAACTATGTTTCATAATTCAATCACACCACATCTGCCACTTAAATAAAAGAGGAAAAAGAAAAGAATAAATGTAAGCAAGTTATACAGAAAGAAAGGTATTTTATAGATTCTTAGTAGTTACTTTCTACTTAGTAGTTATTTAGATGATATCCAGGATAAGTGGCAAGATGCTTTTTACAGAGACAAAACATGGACAGGGAACTAATTCATTTATAATTTTTGGAATTGATTCCCTTCCTTGGCATATGGTTGTGGAGTTAAGAGTAGATCAGGATTGTTGAAATAGAGATGTCAGTTTAATTGTAGTTTATAGTACTGCACCTTAGAATAGTGATCATTTTCTCTTTTCGTATATTTGTAGGAAAATATACATATATGTTGATTAGTAATTAAAAAATTTAAACCAAGCTTTGGTTCACAATGGGATTTGTTTAATGAGTAAAATGTTTTAAGCTTAAAAATGAGTACGTTATATTAATATCTCCCTTTTTAAAAAGTCAATAAATTTGAGAGTA